>NW_017731415.1:1742895-1779655 GCF_001890085.2 Hipposideros armiger
ATGGCAATGCCACATTAGAATGAGCAAGGATTTTGAAGACTGAAAAACTGGGTTTGAGTCTGGAATACCAAGGACTGTATCAGATTCTTTGAGCAAGTTGCTGTACCTCTCTGAGCCTATTTGTAAAATAAGGTGAATCATCTCTACATCACAGGGCTGTTGTGAGAATTAAATGAGTTAATAGAATATATTTAGCACATTGTTGAAATAGTGAAATGCATATTTATATCAACATGCACTAAAATATTTTTACTAATAGGCACTATTCCAGACACAGAGGATTCAAAGATAAAAAGATAAAGAACCTACCCTCAACCAACTCTATCTGGTAGGCATATCAGTCAGGGCTCTAATGTGGGAACTAGAAACCACTCTAGCTATTTTAAGCAGACAGTATTTGATGTAGGACATTAGATGCTTACAAAGTTGTTGGAAGCTCTAGAGGAAATGCAAGCTCTCTGCTGGAATCCTAGAAAGGATTCCTAAACAAGACCACTCATCTGTCCTTGTGAGGACACTCACTGTCACTACTTCAGTAAGGAAGGTGGGGAATTAGGAGAATGCCAGGGAAATCATTGAAGTCAAGCTCATCTCCTGAGCTGTGATCTCGGGATCACATAGCCCCATCCTTTCAATTACCTCTCAACACCCATGTAATAATAGCTATTCCTAGGAGCTCTGCAACAGAAAAAACCAGTATCTCCACAGTTGGCTATGTGCAGCCTCCACCTCACTTCCTCTATCCAAATCTCGTGCAAGAGTATCCTTTTTGCCAAATTTATAATCTAGCTGCAAGGGAGTCTGAAAAATATTGTACTTTCTCTTTACAGCCTCTCCAGTACAAGAAAGCACACTAGAAGCAGAGTAGAATAGATATGGAGCACTACATACCCATCACTGTAGAGAGGCACACGGATATACCCACAATATTAGGACTGAAGCATAGATGGAATAAACGAACACTATACAAAGTAAACAAGTAGCAAAAAAGGAGGGAATGTTGTTTTTCTAACAACTGAGGCAATAGCTGGAGTTGAAGGATGAATAGAAACTAATGAAGTGTATATGTGGGAAAAAACATCAGGTGGGGGGAGGTCTCAGGGAATTACCGGGGTGGGGCAGATGGTGTTATCCAGGTTGATGGAGGCTCAGATATGAGGCCGCCTGTGTCTGCACACTGAGAGGTGAGAGCTCAACAAAGGAACAATGGCTTCTGCCAGCATTTCTGTCTGGGAGGAAGCAGCCCTCCAGCCCTTGCCCCAAGACGGACAAATCAGCTCCTCCCCATATGTCCCTGGCACCTTTCGAGCTGCTGCACCAGCGCTGGAGCTCAAAGAGAGTGAGTCCATCAGTGAATAAGTCCATACATGGGCCCTTGAAGAGGAGTGACTGGCACTCCAGCTGCCCTCTGTCTTAGCCACAACCTACTCCGGTTTTCATGAATAGAAGTTGTGGAGATTTCTCTCCCTGGCACAGGAACCCTGGTCTGTGGAGCTCAGAGTGGGGCTGGGACTCCTCACTCCTGGGGTGGGGGGTTGGGGAGACCTCTGCTGCCAAGATATCACTCCCAATTTTTAACTGCCACACACAGGTGCGGGAACAGCCCATCCCATGTTTCCGCCCCTCCTACCAGTCTTGACATGGCTTTTTTTTTATATGTCCTTAGCTGTAGGACTTCTGTTCAGCTAGACTGCAGGCGATTCTCAGTGATGGTAGTTCTATAGTTTAGTTGTAATTCTGATGTGGTCATGAGAGGGAGCGGGCACAGCGTTTACCCACTTCGCCATCTTGACTGGAAATCCAATAATTATTGTTTTAGTACCTGCAATGGTACCTGCCACCAAAAGTCAATTCCATGAGTTCAGTGAATAGTTCTGTTTTGTTCTGTGGATGCAGGGCTATAGTGAGTGTCAGGAGCATAGAACAGACTTGGTAAATAAGAGCAGAATGAATATCCTTTAGCATGAGCATAAATTGTGATAAAGCAAGACGATAAATATGGAAGTAATGTTATCAGAAACCCAAGAGCTAATTGAAGGTGATGAGGGGTGGGTTCATGGAATTTATGAGAGGGAGTGGAATTCTAAGCAAAGAGAATTCCATAAGCAAAGGCCTATATGTAATAAGCACAAGACATATTCAAGGATTATGGCTTAATCATGAATTCACTTTATAGGCTTCTGGTTATATGAAGGAGAAGTTGCATTTCAAGCTAGAAAAATAATTTTGGAATCAAGAAATATCTTAAGTTTTTGTATCACCTAGAATTTTGATTTATTTTGAATTGTATTTATAATTTCCAGAGAAATGACCATAATCAGATGGATTTTAGGAGCATTTACCTGGTGATGATAAGTATGATGAAGAAGAATACAGAGAGAGGGCAGAGACATATTAGGCAGCCGTTACAACTCACTACATGTGCAGTGGAAGGGTCTGAACTGAGTTATGCTGGAGAAAGTAGGAAGAGAAATATGTGCGTGAAGTATTCCCTTGTGAAGTAAAATGCATTTTTTCAAATTCAAGTCTAAAAAATAAGTGACATGGATTTGTCAACATCTTCATTTCAAAAAATTTTACTCACACACTTAGCTGGAGAACTAATGTGTGATGGCGCTGCTGCCTGGTAGAAGGAATAAGTATTGCTCATATAGCTTGGCATCACCCTTTCCTGGCTCTGTTGGGTTCAGTCACTTAATCTCGCTGAACCCCACTGTTTTTCCTCCATAAAATGGAGGCCAAACAGTGTCTAAGACCTAGGGTAGCTGTGGAAATTAAATAAGAATGTTCAATAAAAATAAAAAAGTAAAGCACTGACCCAACACCTTGCCTATAATAAGTACTCAGCCAATGTCATTACTGTTGTCATTATTTCATCCCCCTCCTCCCCCTCCTTCTCCTCCTTCTTTGTACTTCTTCATCATCATCATCGTCACCATTATCATCGTCACTGGGAAGTGGGGTAGGTAGGGGAGACCAGTAGAAACAGAAAGATTTTGGAGCCAGGCAGAATGTGTCAGTAAGATCCCTGGCAGGAAAACAAATGTAACACTCAAATGGGGTGATTTACAGGAGAATTTAATAAAGATACTACAGTACTTACAACCTCATGGGCAGACTGTACGGAAAGAAAAGTGTTAACATACTACCTCATTGTAATGAGAGAGGAAGGACACCAGTTATCAGCCCCAGGCCTGACTGGGGCAAGAAGAGAAGAATATTACAATAACTTGGAAGGAGACAGTCATGTGTGAAGAGTCACTGACAAGAGCTATGACTTTTGGTCAAGAAATACAGCCCAGGCGACCTGCATTGTGGGATGCTAGGGGAATAAATACCCTGACCTCACTCTCCGCCCACCCCCAGTCTTCCCCCAGCGCTCCACATTGGCAGAATCTAGCCCAGCTGGAAGCCAGAGGGCAGATGGTTCTGTGATGCAGTCCTTATAGGTCAGTGTCTAAGAGTACAGAGCATGATGGAGAAGGGTGCAGAGCATAACTAGAGGAACCAGTAGAATATATCCAGCACACACAACCCACCTTTGAAGCCACATTGTAACTTGAGGCAAGGTGCTTCATTTCTCTGAGCCTCAGGTTGCTTGCTGTAAAACATGGGTAATAATAATAGTGATGCAGGTAATCATAGGCATAAACTAAGATGATGTCTGGACAATGCCTAGCAGAGTATCCGTTAATGTTCTCCAGCCCCTACCCCCAGCTAATGGCAGCTCTCTCCACTGGTGGCTGCTTTACAGCTACGAGTTCCCTCGGAGCAGTGCCTCTCATAGTGTGGTCTATAGGCCATGTGCTTTAGAGGCACCTGGGGTCCTTTTTAACAGGTGGATGCGTGGCCCCCACCCCAGTCCAACTAAATCATGAGCAGAAGGGTGGGAATCTTCATTTTGGACAAGTTATCCCAAGTGACAATAAAGTTTGGGAGCCGCCATCCTGGAAGTCCATATTTCTAATTGACGCCCACTTGGGTAAAATATAAGTGAGATTTATCTGTGCTTGGCAGCCATTAGGTTCAGTTACAGCCCATCAGCTCTGTGAAAAGAAGCTGTCAGACCAGGACGCTAACGGTCTGTCTTGTCGTGTTAGGCCACGCTGATTCTCCATTTTACTGGCTTTATTAATACCTGAGGAACAATGTTCTCAGGCTTTTAATTAAAAATTCTCTAACATCCAGGCTGTAATCATTTTCGAGGTTGGATATGAGTGTGGCAAGTAGCTGAATTTTACACCCCTTTCAGAGAAAACTTAATAAGCAAAGCAGAAACTGTTAAAGGGAGTAAGGCTTTAGAAAAGCTTTGTAGGTGAGAATAGGTCCATTTTTGAGTCTACACAAGGAGGAGGCCAAAGCTTAGAATAATATCAGAAGACCAAGGACCCAGCTTTAATTTAATGAGAAAAGGTATAAGAAAATTCATCAGTAGTCTGGGGCAGACTTAGAGCTCATGATTTGGGTCTTGAAGTTGTTAGGATTCAGATTGGCTGCAATAAAACAGAGACTCGAAGTAGCAGCAGCTTAGACAACAGAGAATTTTATTCACTTCTCATGAACAATTGCAGAGGTAGGCAGAGCAGGGCTAGAGAGGGTGGTGGTTTTATTCCACAAAGCTCTCCAGCACTCAGGCTCCTTCCGGCTTTTGGCTCCAGGCTCCCCAGCCTGTGGCCTACGTCTTCATGGTCCAGGATGGAACTCCAGTTGTCACAGCCATACACCGAACCACAGGAAAGAGAGGGTTAAATGGTGCAGAGAGCACGGAGCAGCTAACTTCTGAAAAGGCTTAGAATCTGCCACACAACATGTGTGATTATGTTACTTTGGCCAAAATTTGTTCACGTGGTCACACCAAGCTGCCAGGGAGGCTTGGAAATGGAATTACACCTAAACGTCCTATTAAATGGATGATATTAATACATTGAGGACAGGTAGAAGTCACTGCCATGGGTTCTGTGTCCTGAGAAACATGTACCTTCTTTTTCCAATAGAATGGTTAACAGTCAGGCTCATAGAATGGTTATCAGTCCGGCTCCAGTCAGGAACCCACAAACCACTCTAGGTATATTTAGCAGAGAGAACTTAATGACAGGAATTTGCAGCACAAGTGAGAGAAGAGTTGAATATTCAAAGTGTACAAATGCTGTAACCCAGAGAATAGCAACAGTAGGAAGCTTCAACCATCCCCAGGGCTGGAGGGACCCAGCAGGAAGCAGAGCTTAGAGGTCAGGGTCGCCTGGCAGAACTTGGAACCCCAGTGGGCCATCCTGGTAAGGAGCTGGAGCCAGGAGGTGACGCAGCCAATGTACAAGATGCCACCAGAAGCAAAGCGATAGAAGAAGAAACATGCTGGCCTTTCCCTTCTTCTGTACCTCAGTCTCCTTCTCATGCCTCCCGTTGGCTAAAACTGCCTGGAAGCCCGAGACCAAGGGAGTCTGGGAAATGTAGCCCCCTGCAAACAGCGCAGGCAAAAAAGGCTAAAGCATAGATCTGAAATCAAGCAGGTGACTGGAGCAGCACCCAAACCCAAGCTGAGGACCAGGAGAAATTACTAATGGTTGAAGTCTTGCTAGATACTATTTCTGGATGAAGCTAGGAAATTTGCGAAAGAAAAAAGAATCCATCTATTGAAAGCAGGAACTCAAACAGATCCATGTACTTCATTGTTTACAGCAGCATTATTTACAAAGCCAAAAAGTGGAAACGCCCCAGATGTGCATCCACAGAGGAATGGATAAACAAAATAAATTGATAGATTATTCAGCCATAAAAAGGAATGAAATTCTGATACATGCTACAACACGGATGGACCTTGAAAACAGTACGCCACGTGAAATAAGCCAGACACAAAAGAACAAATATTATATGATTCCACTTATACGAGGTACCTAGAAGAGGCAATTTCACAGAGACAGTAAGTAGAATAGATGTTGCCTGGCCCTGGGCATTTGGGGACAATGGAGAGTTATTGTTTAATGGGTACAAGATTTCTTTTTGGAATGATGAAATCGTTCTGGAAATCTGTAGTGGCGATGGTTGCACACATTGTCAGTGTGCTTAGTACCACTAAGTTTTACATTTACAAGTAGTTAAAATAGTACTTTTTAAAAATAAAATCTTTAAAAGGTAAAGCATAAAAATCAAAAGGATCCTTTAGCTTCCCAAATGTATTTGCTGATTACGGAGCCCCTTATGAAAATGGTGAAAGTTGGGAATGAAGCAGTAGAAGCTGACGAATAGACAAAACAGCGGGATCCAAAGACCATGAGGTCTTAAAAACCAAAGCCAAAGCTGTTCCCAAGGTTCCCTGTGAAGTTTCAATACCACTTTCTGAGGGGAGAAATATTACTTCCCGCTTTCCCAAACTGAACTGAAGCTGGTCATGGAGCATAAGCATGAATGAAAAGGCAAAGGAAAAAACCAGAGACATGCAGGTGGAACTGGGTGTCACCTCACTGTAGCAAGAGAACACCTGAGAAGTTGGAAATAGGTAATTTCACAAAGGAGAAGAGGTGGAAGCCCTGAAAGCCTCCAGCGGATCCTTTGAAGAATGGAGATAACTAGGAAAAGGTTTAGTTTCTGGGTTCTCTGTTAACAAGGAGTAGAAAGAGTGAGGATCTACTTAGCTGTGTCCAAAGCTGCCCAGAAATGTCATCAAGGACAAGCATTTGAAGATGGTTGTTGGCTTTCACACCCAGAAAGTTCATTGGCTGCTTAGCGAAGGCCATTTCTGTGACTAGAAGGGGAATCTAAACTGAAATGGGATGAACAGGACAGTTGTGTGTTTTTCGTTGATTTTTTTTTTTGCATTTCTCCATTTACTGGTGTAACAGAAGCTGTAAACAAACCCTATTCCCAGAACTCTGCTGACAACATTGATGATGGCAGCACACAAATTAGGAGGTAAACAAAAAGCCATGTTAATTTCAAGCTCCATTAGAACCACAGGCAGAAAAGGAAAAAAAAAATCAACATCTGCCAAATAAAGGTCAACATTGGAAGGGAAAGAAACTTTCGTTTTGAGATCCTAAGCAAGTATTTCTAACATTGAAGACATTCTGTTTCCTCCTTGACTTTTGTGCATCATAGAATTCTAAAACAAAACAAAACAAAACAAAACAGAAAACTCTCCTGTTAATGTCTCCTCTCATCAGTTATGTGAGGTGATGGTGTGTGAGCTGCATTTTTTTTTTCCTGAAAAAGGAAGCCATATAATGTTTGGGATAGAGCCACAGGATTCCATTCCAGAGCTGTTTTCCATTTCATCTCTTGCATATAATTTTTTAAAGAACCTCCAATAATGTTTATGGCTTTGGCATAATGCATAAATATTATTCGTTTGAAGACTCCACCACATACGTCGTCTCTGACATCAAATTGACATAATATAGTCTTGTCTACGAGACCTCAGCCCTTTAATCCCTCTGTAAAATGTGTTGCCTATCCCAGATCAAATCCAGGCAAAGCACATGTCTTTCTCTTAGTTGTTTGTGTCGAAGTGGATAGTGCACAAATGAAAACAGATATATCTCCTAAATTCTTTTTTTTTTTTATGTCACGGCAGTGTGCATTCTGGGTCTTTGATGATGGATGAGTCTTCGTTTGTACATTTAAAACCATATGTATTAACTTAGCTTCTTTCCAGACATTTTGTATTAGTGAGCACCGCATATGGCTTTATAATGGCCCGGTACCAGATGCCTGGTTGTACTTTGATTCAATAGATGCTGGAAGAGAAGATATACAAGAATGTCACTGTAACTTTTTTGGCTAGGTGAGCAGTCAGAAGTTTCGTCCCATCTGGAGGTGAGGGATTGGCCTTGCTGGTTTCTCAGGCTTCTCTCTCTAGAGTTTATGATCGTGTGACATCTTTCCCCAGAGATACTAAATTTGATCAATCACTAAAGGCAATCAAATCCACCCTCCCTCCCCCAAAAACTAAATAGATATTTTTTAAACACGCGCGCGCGCGCACACACACACACACACACACACACACGCACAACACACACACACATGCACAACACACACACACACACACATTTCAAGAAAAGATTTCCCTTTTGAGAATGGAAATACAGTCGTTGCTAAATTACATTACTGGACTGAACTCCAGGTATTAAAGTGGAAAGAAGGAACTGAAGGAGACCCTTAGAACCAGAACATGGATTATGGCCTGAATTTAATTAAGTGTTGCTCATGGCACCATGCAGGCTGCCACTTAATTATGTTCAGTTTATCTCTTTGTATATACCAGCCCTTCTTAGTCTCCAAGTGTTTCGTGTACACTCATCCTCTTTTCCCCCAGCTCTGTTGTAAGCTCTTTGCGATCAGAGCTAATGCCCTACAGTCGGTACTCAATAAATATGTCATAAATAAATGAATGAGCAGAGGAATAGAGAAATGTGGCTGCAGATTCAAGAGGCCAGCATTCCCATTTGAGATGTGACCTGAGAAATTCAAGAAGAATGTACAAGTGAGGATGTTCCCTGCTCTTCCCTGGAAAGCATCCAGATTCTTCTCTTCTGGTTTCCATGAATAATATACGGATTCAGTCTTTCTCCCGCTGGTCCTCTGCCCTTTTAACCTACCCCAGGAAAAACGCTCCACTCAGTGGCACTAGAGAATATTGCGAAGAGCTTTCCCCTAGTCCAGCATTTGTCTATTTATATACTTATTTTACCCATGACCTTAGCTTAAGCTTGTTTAATTTTCTGTTTCTTCTGTCGTTTTCTAAGTGTGTTGTCTTTTCCTACTTTGTGACAGCTTATTTAAAATAACCTGTGTTAAGTGATATCATCCTAAAATACAGGTCAAGAAGTCTCTACCTGTGGAAAATGTGTCTGAGAATAACATAAGGAATTAGTGGTGTTTCCATCTGGGAAGTATAGAAACATGGAAGAGGAGAATGTCTACTTTTCATTCTGGAATGATCTGTATGGATCATTTTTGTCCCTGAGCCTGTATTACTTTTATAATTTATCATCTGGTTAAAAAGTCAACCCATCTGTATTCATCATGACAGATGCCATTCTAACAGGCCTTGAAAGTTTTAGTGATATTAATGCCATTTGCTTATGTATATGTTTATTATAAACAAATGAAAAATCTCCTTGTTTTAAGACACAATAGTTAATGAGTCCAGCATTCCTGCTGTTGAAGCACTTCTAGGTGCCTGTAATTAAAAACTGGTCAGTGATTCGTGCTGGTGTCCATTTATGGGCGGATGATGGCAAAGCTACTTTTGTATCTGTAGCTTTTAGCTTTCAATCACATGCTCCCAGTGAGCATTTTAATAATATAGAAAGTGCTTCAGTCAGCGGGTCAAGACATCCACTTCCATCCCAGCTTTCTGTGTTTTTATTTCATGTTTTTCCTCTTGGCAGTGTTCGCAGTTGTAATCCATGTCACATGCCGTAGGTTCTCCACATTGATTACCAATCGCTAATGATTCCTATCCAGAGGTCCCAACACATTCCACTCTTCGCACTTCCAAAGGTTTTCTTTCTCTGGAAGGTTTTTCTCACATTCTCATCCCACAATTTTGTTCCCATGTCAGTCTGTCTGACCCTGCTACTCATTTGTCAAGTGTTTCTATATGGGCTTATTTGTTTTGAGTTTCTGCATATGGTTCGCCCATTGTTAGACATCTTTAAACCTTTTCATCTTTAAGTAAATAAATGCTTACAAGTACATAAAATTATATGATACCATAAATGAATGCTCAGCAATGCATGCAATTCTTATAAACATCTTTATGTATTAAGATCAAAATTAGGAAGATACATTTAAATTTACACATTATAGAAAGTGCAAGTTTAATTTCCAATAGAGTAAGTATATAAAGACTTGGAAGCATATAGCATTTTCTGAGCATGCACTGTTTGTAATCTGTAACATTTAAAAATTAACAAAAGAGGGCCGGCCGAGTGGCGCGACGGTTAAGAACTGGCTTGGGACGCCAGAGGGCCCCGGTTCGGATCCCACATGTGAGGGCCAGTGACACTGCCCTCCACAGCTAAGATGCTGAACAACAGCTCAACCTGGAGCTGGGCTGCCATGAGTCGCCGGCGACGGCGTAGGCTCAGTCCCTGTGGCAGTGGGTTGCCATGGGCTACCGTGTGTAGCCAGCAGCCAGCGTGAGCGGCCAGCAGCCGCAGTGAGCGGCCGTCCAGAAGCCGGCGACTGATCTGCCTCACCCGGGAAGAGCGCAATGATGGTGCCAACTTGGGCCAGTGAAGCAGCGTCCTCCACAACTAGACTGAAGAACAAAACGACAGCAACTTGTCTGTTCCCCTTCCCCCAATTCCCCAGCACTGTTCCCATCCCCCCAATTCCCCAATAAAAAATCTTTAAAAAAAATAATAAAAAATAAAAATTAACCAAAGAGATGTGCAAGAGGCTGGCTAAGTAACTCCCTACCTCAGTGGTTCTCCAACTTTCATGCATCAGCATCACATGAGGGGCTTGTTGAAACAGTTTGCTGAGCTCTTATTCAGTCGGTCTGCAGTGAGCCTATGAATTTGCTCACAAGACCCCAGCTGATTCTGATTCTGTTGAGACCCATTGCTATCCCCTTTCTCCTCCTGAGCACACAGAAACTTGGCATTTCCCAGCTGTGCTTGAAGTTAGGTTGGGGCCAGATGACTGGGTCTGAGCCAATGGCATGTGTATATCACTTCCAAACCTGGCCACAAAATTCCCTGCGTGGTCCTACACACTCACTCTCTCCTCTTCCCTGGGCACCTGCGGAGGCTACGTGTGAAAGATGGCAGCCTGCCAAACTGGACGGTGCCTGGATCTGTGAGTCGGTACGTGAAGGAAAGCTGCCTTACATAAAACTATCCTGTGAAAGAGGAATGAGCCTTTGTGATATGAGTGAAGTCACTGAGGTTGGGGGCAGCATTGACAAACTTATCCTAATACACATGACTTTCACGTGATCATGAGATAAAACATGCCAAGCTCTGAGGAAATTTTTATTAAGTAAATGAGTGGAGAGTAAGTCAATCTACCATCCACTATCCCCATCAAATATATATATATATATATATGTATGCATGTATTAATGTCCCTTCGGTTCAATGTCATTTTATTATGATATTAATGAGATGCTGTGGGAACTTAACCCTTGTTTATATCAGTTAGGCTATGGTAAAATTGGTTCTGTTATACATCATTATACCACAGTTCAAGAACCTATTGTCACCATTAAGTGAGGACTTACTGTATTTAAACCGGTTTACGTGTACTTACCCTAGAGCCACGTGCCTATAGGCCATGGAGAGCTTTCTGCCAGTTCTTCAGAGCTTCTCCTAAATTCGCCTTAGTACATTTTGGGTGAGCTTTCACCTGAGCTGCTCCAACTGCCTGCTCCTTGGGCTCCTATATTCTTGTATTCTCTGGAAGGTTCTACCTGCACATCCTTTGTTTCATGTTTCAAGGCCCTTTTCCTTCCGCTCAAAGTCCATTAGGGGACAGCTCTGCCTTGCTTGCCTCTGTTCTTCCCCTACCTTGTTCTGCCAATGAGGATAGCTCAGAATTTCCGACACTAACTTGGCTGGGGCAGAGTTTGCCCTGAGGCATCTTCAGAGTAAGATCAGTGGGCCCAGAGAGATCCATTTCTCCATCACAGTCATTAGTGGTGAGAGCCTGCCAGAAGGTCCCTCTTCCTTAACCCTATTGCCGGTGCTACTTTTGCTGAATCTGACCCACACCTTTTATCTGGACTCTGCCTAGATGTGCATGTTCCCCTTTCTGCCCCACCGATCTTGCTGAATTTGACCACTTGCCAACTTGGGAGCATGTTCAACAAGTTCGAAGACAAAAAATAAGAGCACTGTGCAGTGGAGAAATGGAGAAAAAATGAGTATCAAGAAGCACAGAGAGGAATGGAGAGCATTGAGAGATGGAGCTGGTGAGAAGGTCTTTGTAGCTCTCGGCTGTGTGACAAGAGTGACCTTTTACCAGCAACCTTTACCAGCAACATGGCCTTGGTAATGCCTACTTGATAGATTTATTGTGAGTATAAAACATATACCGGGGGTGCCAAAAACATGTATACAAGTGGACACTTTGGTCAACATTGCTCAAACAGTAGTTTGACGTAATCAGAAGTGTCTGGACACTGATGGTAACCACTTTGAGCACCTCTTATAATTACAGAAGTCAATCGTGACTTGTATTCATCTTTTGTTGTCCATATATATATTGAGTATTACCACTTTAATACAGTTTTCCTTTCTTGAAATGTGTATATGATTTTTTTGGCAGCCTCTGTATGTGCAGCTCTTTGCTTAATGTCTGGCCCATAAGAAATGTTCATTTATGGTCATTTTCTTCTCCTCTTTCTTTCCTTTATATTTTTACCTATATTTTGAGTTCACTGAAACAACAACTTGGTCTAATGTTTCCATGGATCCCCTTAGTGTCCAGACTGATAAGAACTAATTGGTAAAGGCTCAATAACTCACAGCTGGGGCTACCATTATTATTAATAAGCAGTCATTTCTAGGCTAGGATTTTACATGTGTTTTCTTACTTGGGTCTTTATTTAATAAAAATTGCTGTGGATTTACAAGACCAAATTGAGTTTCCAGCATCTGATACTTTCATATGTGGAATTACGCATTTTTGTTATCCATTAATACTTGGGGTTTAATTGTTCAGTTTGGACATGGTTTTGTTTTCCAAAAAGTGAGGTATTGGTTATTTCAGAGCTTTAAAGCATCTCTAAGATTTAGAATTATGAGGAATGTAATCTATATATATTTAATTGCCACATATATTTGCATCACAGCATTTTTCTGATAGCTATTAGAAAAGTGTATAAATACAGAGATTAAGTGAATGCATAAAAATAAAAAGATCCTTTTACCAATAGTTTGCTGCTCAAACAATAAAGCAATAATTTAGAGCTCTGACCTTGTAATTCAGCTGATTCGAAAAATCCAATTCCCTTTTGATTTCATGTTATGTTGTCTCTAATTGATGGAGAAATCTAAGTGAATCCATATGCCCAAAACTGACCTAGACAAACTCCATTTCTTTTGTGTCTACATGCCTTGTGTGCCCTTTTTACCCAATTTTCAAGTGGGAAAAAAAAATTGGGGGTTTTCTTTTTTCTTTCTAACTTCCAAAACTGCAGACTACAGCTGGGTTCTCCTTCTTTCTCGCTCACATAATTACATAGTAAAGTTCCTGCACTCCAAACTTTGCTGGTAATTCTGTTGACAATACACAAGACAGAATAGAATGCATCCCAGTCTTCTTTAACTAGCTGAGCCTAACACTTGCAGAAACTCCCTTTAATCGGATTCATGTCCTCAGACCCAACCCAATGCTCAGATAGCAGATCAGAAGAGAAAGCATCACCTTTTGTTGCACGACCTAACAGGATTTGTGGGTTTTTTTCCTGATTATTGATGGTAGATACGAGATAATATTTACACTCCACATATTACCCACAAGGCTCTTTTGGGGTTTTTTGTGTGTGCCTTTTTCATTCTTCTGCTTTTATTAAGAAGTTCCTGTTTATCCCACCCCTTAGTCCTTCTTACAGACAGGTTTTGTGTACTGGCCTATTCATAAATTATGAATGTTGCGTTGGAAAAAAAACCTTTCAGAAACAGGCCCTCCTAACATGTAACTACTGGTCGTTTCAGCCAAGCTAAAGGATGCCTGGAGCACGCCCAGCTCTCCTAGGGAAACAAGCTTCTGAAGCTCTTCTTCCACGAGTCAAACAACTAA
Source organism: Hipposideros armiger (assembly GCF_001890085.2). Classification (NCBI taxonomy): domain Eukaryota; kingdom Metazoa; phylum Chordata; class Mammalia; order Chiroptera; family Hipposideridae; genus Hipposideros; species Hipposideros armiger. Next base: position 1,756,648 of record NW_017731415.1, read on the forward strand.
CTTTATGTCCCGTTTGCGGACAGTGGTGCACACCTACATTGATCATGTTTGCTAAGCCTGTGTCAGTCTTTTTAGCCTGCTCAGCTCAGGGGAGAGTCAAGATGTGTGGCCAGGCCCCAGAGCCTTTAAGTAGCAATGAAAAGATTTGCACTCATCGAACGAGAAAATGGCATGCCTGACTGTCTGTCTGGAAGGAAGACCTTTCGCTCTAATGTTGCATGGCAGGCTGTGCTCATGGCCCCCAAGACCAGCTCACACCTCATTCCTGGGCAAGCGTTTTCCCCATCTAACCTGAGCAGCAAATGTGTCTGACATGAAAGCAGGCTGCCCTCAGATTGGGAAGTAAGGAGACCCCACATTGGGGGCCAGTTATGTTAACCTGAGTAGGTCGTGCTGCATCTTACTGGCAGCTCTGAGATGTGCCCTCAGTGCCTGAGAAACTGAAGGTGTGGATGGTCTGCCAGAAGTAGCTTATGTCTGAAGCCCTAGCAAGGGACGCATCCTTTCTCCCCCTGACACCCTGTGTCCTCCTTCATCTCCCTTCCACATCTCCTCCATCCTTGAGAACCCGAGTATGCCAGTAGAGTGGCTGTGAAGGGAGTTGGGATTACCCTGTAGAAACGGACTTTGAATCCCCTAGGTAGAAAATATCACCAGTTGGGACCTACAATCTGATTATTATTAGGGGTATTTTGCTTTTCACATCTTTAGCTGGCTTCTAACAGCACTGGTCTGGCTCTGATGTAAAAAAAAAAAAAAAAGCAAACCCACTAAGGTAATCCTAAAGGAGATATAATATAAAGCTACTGAGGAGAGCCATGTGATACAAAAGCAATCATAAATTGACTTATGTGTTTTCTGTTTTCCAATTGTATGCATTGTATTTTCATTCACAAATATTGATTAAATGCCACATCTATGCAACCACGAAGGTGAACAAAAGAGACGTTTTTCTGGCCCACAAGAAGCTAACCATCAAAGTAGCATTCTTCCCGTTATCATGAATCGTCAGAGTTGACTGGGTTTAAGCCTATAGCCATAACACTTCAAACGTGCTATTTTACCTTGTCTATGTACCTTACGGCTCTGAATTTCAGCATCTCATGTATAATGGGTCTGGCCATTCTGCTGGGCCCCGACATTGGTATCTGTGTGGTTTTGGGGATGCTGCTTAACATTTCTGAGTTTCAAACACTGCATAAGTAAAATGAAAGTGTGCCCCGTTTTCAAAGGTTTAGTGTGTGTGTGTGTGTGTGTGTGTGTGTTTAATGGAATGCAGATTAAAGACTAGCCTGGCCTAATAGCTGTGCAGAATAGAAATAGCTTTTATTGTATTGTTGCTGTTTTTTTTCTGTGAATCCGTAAATAGCTTTGATTCAAGGATTCCAGAATGTGTGTTATTAGATTTACCAAGATTGTCTGATTCAGGCATGCTGCCATTTATAGTCTAGAATTCAGTTTCTAAAGCATCACTCTGCAGCATTTTTCTTTTTTTTATTGACCCACAGGCAGGAGGATGAATGAAAAGACAAGTATATTCACTTTAACCCCTTATGCAAGGGCGTGCTTAGGATCCATTGCTATGTGCCTAATAAGTTGTCACCAAAGCATCAGCTGCCCTATGTTGACCTGACACCAAATTCTGAAATCATGTTATTGCAGATTCACGCAGGCAAAACATATGACAGTTCACATAGATCTTTTAGGATCCTCTAGCTTTTTCCCTCCATGTTAGAAAAATAGCAAAGGGCCTTTCTGGGAACTAAATGGTAATAGATGATAATAAGGAAGGTTTAGGAAGTTAGTAAATATTTCCTTTCAGAGACAAGGACACATGGAAATCAAGCCTCTGAAACATCAGCCAGACACTGGAAACTCGCCTGATTTGGTTTCATTAAAAATACCAAAGAATAATTAGACCATGAGGGGAATTTTGTTTTCCATTCCCCGGGGACTACGATTAGTAAGTGACTTTCCATGTCATTCTTTTTTCCACTTCCTGTTTCTTCCCCCCTTTGAGAAAACTGTTTGCTAAATGACTGGAACACATTGGGAGGAGTGCCAAAGCACCTCGGGCTGTGTGGCCGACCCACGAAACACTGTGCATGTTTCCTTTTCATCCCCCAGGTGTAGACGCTCCCTCAGGCCTGGACAGGGCCTCTCCTTGTCTCTTCATGTAGGCAGCCAGCTTTGAGAGCTTTTCTTTGCATTGTTAATCTAAAAGAAAAAAGAGAGGAAGAACTAAAAAAAGGAAGGAATGGATGTATGTGCAGTGAAGTTACTTTATTTATAAGTGTCCCTAAGGAATGGATGGCAGTGAAACACTGTCACAAATAAAAAAGCAACCAAAGTTTTCATTGTACTGGGAACTGTACACAATTAAGCTGAAATATAAACGTAAGCCAGAATTTTGGTTAGCTGCTTATTAAAATAATCAGGGCAGTGATGCGAGGAAGTGTGTAAGCCAAGGAAATTGTGAGGTTTGGTTCAAATGCTCTCTCTGCAGGTATTGCATGGGAAGGAGTTATAAAGTCATGGGTTTAGTAAATAAAAACTCTCCCACACTGAAAATCAAAAGATATCGGAAAAGAATGAAAGAAATACACACACACACACACACACACACACACACACACACACACACACAGATTTGTAGTAATAGAATCCTGAACTTGAAGGGATTTTTGTGAAACCATTACTAAACTGGCCACAACCAAGTTCCCATTTAAAACACATTTTTCCCAGAGTTTTCCTTTTTGAAAGATTCGCTTTACAATGTGCGCTTATTAAGTAGCAAATTGATTTCCCACTAAGTAAAAACATGATCCTTCCATTAAAGTATTGGATTAGCATGAAATAACTAGTTACCTCTTTCAGTTAATGGAATTTGAAGCAAAAACAGTGCAAGGCAGCCAACTGCCGCCTTTGAGGGGGGCTGGTTGAGAACCACTGTCTATTCCAGGGGGAGTTAATGACTCAGCCTGAGACCATACAGTTTAGTTCAAGGTGAAGGCTACAATACTGATCTCTCAGTTTCTCGTCTAGCAGCAGCCTGTTTGCTAAACCCCATCACCACTTTATAAACTTGTGAGGCTGAGGAGTTTTGAGTGTTATTAATTCCAAGATTTGGGAAACAAAACTGCATTTGAAAGACGGTAGAAATAGCACTGTCGTAACCCATTTTCTTTTCTAGATTTCTGATTAAATTGTCTTAATATCAAATTGGTCATTTTTTATTTTTGGTCTCATGCACCATGCTGTTAATTAAGGGCCATAAATTTTATTCAGCTCATCCTTTGTAAAAGCTTGCAAGTCATGGACTTTTTCTTATTTGAATCCTTTAGTATGAAAAGTGCCACCCTGACACCCTTCTGTTGGATCCTAGAAACAGATAAAACCTAGAAAAAGCTCAGCGGACACCTTTCTTAAGTAAATCGTGTTAAGATTGCTTCTTTCTGATCAGAGCACATTTGGAATCCAACTCTACACTCTTTGTATCTCCAAGCAAGATGGCCAGGAGCTCAGACGTGCTGTTGGGGACTAAACAAAGAGTATTTGAAAATTATTTGAGTCCACACTAAGTATGCTTAGAACTGTGTCCATTCACACCTTTAGCATAGTGGAGTTGGCATCAGAAAAGTGATGATACATAAAAAATACAGTATGAGCAAGAATTAGAATTGGTGACAACAACTTGGGAAGTGTGAGCAGATGCTGAATGTGATTAGCACCCCGTAAGTGAAGAAGCCATAATGAGTGACTGGTCCACCACCCCTGACCACATTACATTTTTCGACCATCTGATCATGCAGAGAAGACGTGGACGGTCACTGTGGCTTATCGAAGCTCTTTGGAAAGTGTGGGCTCACTGAATGGCCGCCAGGCCCCGCCTATCGTTCAAATCACGTTTGGAAAACAACGCTGAGCTGCCTGCCATTTTGAGTTGCTGCTGCCAAGTGATCCCTATCTTGAGGTTTCTTCAGGGGGACGTTTATGAGATCTAACGGGTGTCTTTCAGCCTATCAATTAGGAGACGAGCAGAGGCAGATGTGATATATTAGATGGCCCTAAGATAGATCGCTCCAGAAAATCTATTGACAAGAGTAATTCAAGTTGCCAGGAATCCAAAGTTTGCCATGTGACGTCCCCAGAAGTCTGACAGCGTTTGACTGGTTTACTCTGCTAAATGAAGCTGCTGAGATGGCTGGGGCGAGGTGATTAATAAAATGCATAAATCTTAACTCTGGGAAGAAAGAAGATGAATTGATGCATGCACATATTGGAAATGTAATGAAACCAAATGGAAACTACCAGGATTTGCTAATGGATGACCGAGACAAATACCATGTGTAGTGTTCCTCACTGGTCTTGTTTTGTTGGTCTCATTTCGAAAATGACCAGGAAGCCATGTTTAGTTTTATTTTTCATTTTTCTAGCACAGGAGACCTGAACTGACAACAGAGCAGGAAAGTAATAATTACACAGTGAATACGCGCCCCTGGTATCATTTATTATTTATTTCCCCCATGTTAATAGAACTAAAAAAAAAAATAAGAGAGAGAGAGATTGGTTCAGCTTTCCTCAAAGCTACTAGTGGATGCCGTTAGTAATCATATACGAAGTTCAGTAGTTTTTAAAGTAATTAGAACCCCAGAGCAAATAAACATTAAATGGGCTCTCATCTTTGAAGCTGTTCTTTCTAACTAAATAGCTCTGTTCTACTATAATTATGTACTAGTCATTATGAAATTAAAAAAAATTTAAGTGAATGGGTGCTTTTTTAAGAACCATTTGTTTCTTGCTAATTATTATGAACTAATTGTAGTTTATGATGGTCTTCAATGTCTGTGAAGGCACTGCCTTAGAGCACGACGCCCCAATGGTGGCAAGTTTCAATTCCAGAAGGGGAAAAACAAAAAAATGGTGGAAAAGAGGATCCAACCAGTCAAAATCTGAATTGACTTTGAAAAGCTCTTTCTGAAGGTCATCATAGGCAGCTGTGCAGGGCGGTGGCATAAAAAAAACTTTATTGACACATGGACCTGAATCTCATTCCAGCACAACTGGAAGCTAACTGTGACCATCAGCATTTTAGTTAGTGTCTCCAAGCCTCAATTTTGTTTTGCATTTGCAAAATGGGGGTAATAATACCTACCTTACAGCATTGTTTGGGGGAATCAATGATAATGTTTATAAAATTTTGAGCATAGAAGCTGGCATCATGGTAGCTATTACTATTATTGTTGTATATCATTATTCCCATTGTTATTTTTGTGATAGGAAAAGTGACTACAGCTCAGAGGCCCAAACTTGCTTTTCTGGACAGTTAGTCTGTGGTATCTTGTGACAATGGTGTTTTCAATGGCAAGCTTGTATCTGCTAAGAGCATGGGATTTAAGTGAAGCAATCCAGAAAAGCGGAAGTTTTCCTTGTTATTTCCCTATCCTTATGAGCTCAGGCCTGGTTAAGTGTGGGTAGAAAGTGTGACTGTACCAGCCATATATTCATTAGGGGCTTTCCCATGAGCCAGCAAGCTCTTGAAAGCCCATGCATTCATAATTTCATCAAAGTCCACACTTTTCCAGTATCTTCCTAGGACAAGAAGGAAAACAGACAACAGGTAAACAATAATAACAACACCATACATCACACAACAAGAAAGACCCCAACAGATGTGCCTCATAAGTGACCCTTTTCCTCTTAGTCCTCTCTTTCTTTCTTCTTTATTACAAATTAATAGCATGACTTATATAGGTTAGTAAAAACTGGGCACCAGGTGTTTCTGTCAGGAGGTAGAGATGATAAAGGTCAAGTTCAGGGTTTCTGTCTAAGTCCCAGACTACCCCAACTATTTTCATCAATAAGCTATTTCCTTTTAGTGTCCATAGCGCTTTGCTCTGACTTCTCATTTTTCATTTTGTTGTTGATTTAAAGAATATGCTTCCTTAGTTTGTTGGTTCCAGGTATAAGTCTGCTGATAGTTGTTTATAATCCAGGAATGAGGTGCTTCACATATGTTATCTTAATCCTTAAAGCAAATCAATGTACAGCTGAAAATAAATTTTTAAAAATTGGAGCATCCTAGAGATAGTAAGTGTGGGAGCAAGGGCTTGAGTGAGCTCTTTTGGGTTACGTAAGACCAGGCTGCCTTCCTAGCTATATTCAACATGGTGGGTACAGATGGGTGATTTCAAATGAAACACCCACCAGAGAAACTAAATTTTATTGTAAGTGTAGACGCTATGATGGGTACTGAGACTGTGGATCCTTGACCTGACTTCCCCAAACTTCTTTTACCGTTCTTTTTTTTTTTTAAGATTTTTTTTTTAATTGGGGAATTGGGGGGATGGGAACAGTGCTGGGGAATTGGGGAAAGGGGAACAGACAAGTTGCTGTCGTTTTGTTCTTCAATCTAGTTGTGGAGGACGTTGCTTCACTGGCCCAAGTTGGCACCATCATTGCGCTCTTCTCTGGCGAGGCAGATCAGTCGCCGGCTTCTGGACGGCCGCTCACTGCGGCTGCTGGCCGCTCACGCTGGCTGCTGGCCGCTCACGCTGGCTGCTGGCCACACACGGTAGCCCATGGCAACCCACTGCCACAGGGACTGCAGCCTACGCCGTCGCCAGCGACTCACGGCAGCCCAGCTCGAGGTTGAGCTGTTGTTCAGCATCTTAGCTGTAGAGGGCAGTGTCACTGGCCCTCATATGTGGGATCCGAACCGGGGCCCTCTGGCATCCCAAGCGAGTTCTTAACCATCGCGCCACTCGGCCGGCCCTCTTTTACCATTCTTAAGGGATCTACCCCATTTTTCTGGTTCACAGGTATTGATCAAAACCAGAAACCCAGCTGACTCACATGGATCCATCCCGTTCAAACCCTCAGCTTCCTGGTCCCACCACCCAGTTAAAAAGTACAGGGGAACCCTGCCAGCTTATGACACATTGCCTCAGGGGTAACGGAAGAAAACGCTCTCATCCTAAGAGGGGAAGGGAGTGGTAGTGTTAGCTTTTACTGTGTTTCTTAAAGATGCTGGAAAGAAAAGGAAGGTTGGATGGGTTTCAGAGGAATTGATGAGAAACAGGAAACAAACCACATTCAAAAATGAACAGGCCCCCCATAAAAGATAAGATTCATGTCCCTAACAGCATCTCAGAAAGAGAAGCCCAACCCAGCTTTCTACCACAGGCTTACCTCCCCCACCACCACCACCAAACTGACAGGCACCACAGTTATACAGCCAGCCACACCATGTCTCTTAAAGCATCCAACAAGCGTTTCCTCAGGGTCGGCTACCAATGATTGTACACCCACCCTGTGCCAGATACTAGACGAGGTCCCATGCCATCTCTTCAGTAGCTCTGTGAAGCTAGTAAATTATTATTTCTAACGTACAAGAAAGCCAAGGCTGAACAAATTAAAGAAATCGCCTACTGTCCCACAGAAATGGGCAGATCTGGTGTGGAAACAAAGCCCATTATCTCCAAAACCCATGTTCGTTTCCACTTTGCCACGTTGTCTGCGGCAGGACAGGTGTGCAAGCAGGCCATTCCAAATTAGTAGGTCTCTTTTGGATGGATGGTGGTGGAATGGCAGAAAAGAACTTGAGGGAAGTCTATTGACAGTGACCTGCGAAAATATGAGTTACTTAGCTTTTAATGGCAAAATTCATAGTTAACTACAACCAATCTTTGAGTTGCTATATGGATTGTTTGGCTTTTTCTGCTTATCTACTGGTTCAACTGGAAATCCCTGTACCCTCCCTAAAGTGTGTGTGATCACTATAACATGGGGACTATCAGATGTCTAATGGAAAGTTGATTCAAGACCCATGGTTGCCAACTGTGCGATCTGGGCAAAATGGATTTACAAACCACTCACATTTGGGAGATGCAGTCCAGAGTCCATTTGTGCAAGTATTATTCCAGGCTTTCTCTTGTGACCTTCCTAAACAAACATAGCTAAGAGCAAAGAAATTGAATCAGAAATCAGGAAGCACCCCCGCCACTTCCCCTCACCCCCCTGAATATAACAGGATATGGCACCAGGTAACACAGACTTCTGCACCTGCTCAGAAATTCGAGGGAACTTTGGCCAGGTCATTTGTCTGCCTGGGATTGTGTTGTTTTCAGCAACAGATGAATTTTTAGCTAATGCTTGTTCATGATTCTCCAAAGCCTATTTTCTAGGAAACAGTGTTGCTGAGTCCATATCTATATATGTCACCTCTGGCGATTGCAAGAGAATTGAATGAATTTTATACCATCCTTTCCAGTCTTGATGCTTCATTTCTGTCTAGATAGGAAGGCTATTTTATAGTCCTTATGGTTGGAGATCAAGCAGGCAGAATCACTCACTTGTCAATCTAATTGTGCAGATGTTCAAAATGGAATATGCTGATTCTTGTCCAATTCAATATGAAAATGTGTAGACTCATATCACTTGAAGGGAAGTTATGAGGTCATCCTAGCCAGTTCTGCCTCTAGCCAGATACACACCCAAACTGTAAAAAAACAAAGAGGTTGGCTGATTCTTTCATCTGTCTTCAAGAAGTGCAAGAAACCTGGAGCTTTCTCTTTTTCTCACTAAGAGAGTGGAGGCGGGGGGGGCAAAAAATAACCATCGGGGTTGCCCATAATGAATCCAAAGGAGTATATGTGGAAAGACTGCATTTAATGAGGTTGGTGGATTTGGCAGTGTTTTAAAGTCACCTTTATTTTACCCATTTTATTGACAGGAAAGGTATGACTCAGGGCCATCTTTGTTCTTTGAAAATGAGCTCACACACCTTCCAGAGTATGATACATTTTACTTTTGGGAGCCAGCAGGCATCGATGAGAGACCAGAAACCACTGTATCTCCATGCTTTGAACTTATGAATGGAAACACACTGTAATAGGGGAAGTTTCTGAATGAAACTCCCAGATAATGAGAACCCCACTCTCCAACCCCTGTTCCAGATTCACATCCCTGCTCCTATTCATGCATCTGCTCTTTGGAGGCTGTGCATTCTGTTCTCCTCCATGTCTCCCAGTTCGAGCCATACTAACAAGACCAATGACAACCTTTCCTCTTTACAGGAGTTCGGCATTTGGCTCTTTTACTCTTCTCTTTAGTTTGGTCTCACAAATTAGTTCAGGTATGGCCAGGGAGCTTCATCTCATGTGCCAGTTCAGATTGGGTATGGCTGATGAGAGGAAGATGACAAAGCCACTGACAGAGCCTGTGAGAAGAATGCTGTGGCGGATTAGCAGCATCTTTCATGAGTTTAGCAATAAGAAATAGGACTTTTGAGCAATGTGTCCACCCTTCCAAACTAGCCCAGAAGTACCTAGAGAATAAGAATCTCTTACTTTGGATTTTATATCCCTGGCAGGCCCTCTGTGGCTCTGATCTCATAGCAGGAGCTCAACGAATATTTGTTGATTGATACCCCAAAAGGTGCCATTAACACATCAGGAAGAAGATCTAAATGTGTCTAGAAAGCAATATTTTTGTTTTTACCAAGAGACAACATTTCTTCTACAAGTAAAGTGCCAGAGAAAGACTACTATATGTATTGTTTCTTCATGAGTCCTAGCCAAATGCCGAGATAAAGTGAAACCCCGCGTGCAACCACACTTAGACTAGATTTTATTTGTGATATGTCTAGGCTCATTGAATTTTTACTGTTTGTGTATTTAATCCATGAGACAAGTTGTCCAGCTTCTTCTGCCTGATGCTTAGTTTGGGCTTAAATGATATGCATAAAGGGGAAAAAAAGGAAAAAAAATATATCTGGCTAATGTAAAAATGAAAAGAAAATACGGCAGGGAACCACAGCTAATGAAAACTGTCTGCATGCTAAAAATAATCATATTTGCTTTGAAAACCTGCACCTCTTCCCTGAATTTCCAGTCTGGGTGGTGTCAACTGAAGCATCCAAAAATACTGATTCCTGTACAGTTTCATCAAATTCCAAGAATATTTGAAATTTGTCATTTCAAATGTTATTAGTTTATTTATTTCATAAAGAATAATAATTTTTTAAAAACCTCCCCTACAGGTACAGCCTCTACTGCCAGAGTTAACTGGAATTTCCACTTGAGCAATGTTTGTAAGCTTAGAGCAAAATCTAGTATGTTTGCAAAGCTAGAGAAGTATGGGGTTGTCGGAAAAGTCATGACGCGTTTTGGCAACAAAAAACATAGAAACAACAGGTCATGACTTTTCCGACAACCCAATAAATTGCAGGAGACTTACAGGTTGGGTTTACACAGAAGTTTCCCGTTCTTTGGATGAGAAGTTCTTGGGACCATAGAAGAAAAGGGCAGCTGCTGGAGTCCAGCTTTCAACCTGCTCAGCAAACATCCTGCAGGAGCCTATGAAGACGACATCAAAGGAGAAAAGAGCCTTTACCCGCCGTGGCCCTCATTTCTTTAGGGAAATGGGAAGGACCATGAAGAAGACCTGAGTTCAAGTTCCTCCCAGATGTTTGACCTCGAGAATGGAATGTAGCCACTCCAAACCTTGGTTTCTTCTCTGAGAAAAGGAAATACATTGTTTTTACTTGTGCCAAAGGGTTATGATATGATCAGAAGGGAGTGAAAGGACCCAATAAGCTGTAACCGAGGTACATTAAGCTATTACCAGCCAACGTCACTTAGCTTCAATTGCTTACCCCCTTCTCCAAATAACTTCCCTTAAAATGGAGATCATTCATGCCTTTCTGCAGTGGTATTGGCCTCATCTCTGCCAAAAGCTCCTGAAGGATACAATTCCTGTATGTATCTAGATGGCTTTCTATACCTAGATGGTGGGAGAGGAGCTATACAGTTGATCCTTGAACGACATGTGTTTGAACTGTATGGGTTCACTTATATGCAGATTTATTTCAATAAATACTTACATGTATTTTTCTCTTCCTTGTGATTTTCTTAATCTTTAGCTTACTTTATTGTAAGAACATAGTATATAATACATATAACACACAAAATATGTGTGAATCAACTGTTTAGGTTATCATTAAGGCTTCCAGTCAACAGTAGCCTATTAGTAGTTAAGTTTTGGGGGAGTCAAAATCTATATGCAGATTTTCAGCTGTGTGGGATGGAGGGGCGTTCGGTGCCCCAAACCCCTGTGTTGTTCAAGGGTCAACTTTAGTTTGAAATGGACTCTGGTGAGAAACATACCCTTTAATGTAGAAAAAAGGATGATGAACAAATTTTAGGGAGGGTAGAGGAGCTATTGATTTAGAAATTTGGGAAGAGTTTTTAACCATCGTCGGAATCATACTCAGTATGGAGTCTATATATAAAGCTACCATGATTGATGCTACTCATCCTCAGCCCTCTGCCAGCTTGTCACAGGGCGATTCAGGACCCCTCCCACCCAAGACAGGTTTCTAAGTTGCTTCTGGATGTATCGTGTCATGTCATTTACAGAGATGACTGGCATGTAGATGACATAGCCTCTCTTCTCTCTGGTCCAGAGATTGTCGCTTTATGCCAAATGTCAGCAATCTAGTCCTAAAAATGCCCAGTATCTATTAGAAGACATGCCCTCATTCACCTGACACTGAGTAGCTATCACAGAGCGGGTTCTTTGCTAGGAGTTGACAAAATGATGAGCAAGATAGAAAGAGCCCCCGCCTCATAGCTTGCATTCCTAGGCCCCTACCTGCTGCACACAGGAACCCCCTTGAGGGGACCCCCTCTTCTCTAGATGCGTGTGATGCTACATTTTAAGAGCACTGGATTCTGAGTCTTCGTGGAATCTATTCTTTCTCTCTTACCAACTCACCATGTGATCTTTCTCATCCTCTGTTTCCTCATCTGTGGAACTGGAGGCCGAAATGAGTTGTGTTAGGATCCTCTCAATTCTAGACTAACCCGATTCCTTGCCCTTAAGAAAATCTGTGCCTCCATTTCCATATGTGTTAAAGAGAAAGCATATTTGCCCTACTAATACCACTAACTGTTTCTGAAATTGAATTTAGATAACGTGTGAGAGAGCGTTACCAATATCAGGTGTCCATGGAAACATAAGCTGCTGCTAAGACCATGATAAGGATGACCGTTACTTTAGGACAAAGGAAGGCAGCTTTGCAGCTTCTGCTTGGAGACCCAGAATACTTACCTCTGCCACATAAACTGAAAGCATGTCTCCCTGCCCCTGTGCAGATAGCCGGCAGAGCTGACAGGTATTACGAGCTCTTATTTCTAGAGAACCTCCCCCTCCAGAGTGCTTAGAGCACAGTACATACAAAGTACTTCCATTGACTTAAGTCTCAGTTGCCTGATGAAAGAATAACTTCCTGTCCCCATTTATGGGTCTTCCCTGGGAGCGAGGCGCATACCAGTTTCTTCTCATTTCTGAAGAATGCTTGAGCCTTTTCTTTCTCTTGCGCTGCTGCTTGGGGCTTGTTTTTGTAAGCAGACCTACAATACAATTTGTTATTGCTCCTGAGCGTGATAGTTCAGAATCATAGCCCCCATCCAGGTCAGTAAATACTATCAGCAGCACCCAGGCCACCTTAGCCACGTCTCTATTGAGGGCGGTACTACAGACTCGCCCAGGAGGTACCAAGGGTGATCATTTTGTCCTTGATTCTATCTCAAACTCAAGCTCATGCCTGCCCTTGCAGCACAGAGTGGGCAAGGTGGCTGATTGGAGATAAGCGCAGCGTGCGTTCAGTGATTGTGCTCTTGGAGTCGCTTGGCTACAAGGTGGCACTAGGGGGATGTTTTGCATTTGTTGTAACATCATAGCAACTGGACTAAAAAGTGTATTTTGACTAAGAATGAAGACATTGTGCTATCATTTACACAGGGGTTTGCTTTTGGAATTCCTTGTTCAGCTAAAGAAAATGTTATGTCTATTGATTCTGTGGCTTGTGTGGGAACCTGCCACAGAACAAAGCCTACAAGTATTTATTGTGCTCCCCGCCATCACCCCACCACAAAAACGACAAAATGGCCCAGCCCCATGTGCAAGTGGAGAAAAAAAATGCAAAGGTCAACTCTGAGTCTCAGCAGCATCCTTTCAAAGGGAATTATTTGCAGACAAGAAATTTGCCAAAGGAAATTGTCTGTCCGTGGGTTTGAATGTGTTGTTGTCGGTGCTCGCGTTTCTGCTCAACCAACCACCTCATTGGTGAAGTGAGTCCCACAGGACCAAGCAAGCGGTTCATCTCCCCTTTGCTGCCCCCCAAAAAGAAACATAGACATCTCAGGCTCACAGGGAACAGAACTGTACTGCATGGAAGTCAGGAAATGCAGCAAATATGCATGTCCAGGTTACAGTGTTAAAGTTGATGTTCTACTTACTGGCTCTTACATGTACAAGGCACTGACAATGCACCCCACAATGTCGAATGAAGGAAATGGTGGGAGAATTCACCATTTCAGTTCTGTATCTGACAGCTGTAGTCTTTGTTACAGTTAAGGCATAATTCAAACGTAGACCAGAAATGGGTGATTAAAATCAAATTTAAAAAGATACAGTGTTCACATCACTGCTCATGTAACCGTTTCTTATTAATGTTAATCGCAAACAGTAAGGAGAAGACGGTAATGTATGATTATTGCCTAATATTGAACTATACCAGGGCACACCTCAGTTTGATCTGTTATAGATTTCCATGCCAGCAAAAGCATGGAGGCGGTTAGGATTGTGTTTGTTTGTTTTCATGCGTATTCAGTCAGTAATAAAAGACTATTGGTCTGATCAGTAGAAAGTCTTAAAAAATAATAAAACTAACACCAGCTGATTATAATTTATATTACAAAAAAACGGTTATGCTTTCCCTTCCAAGGAGGAAAAAATTGTCAGGGGTGAGCACTTTGGAGCTTTTTGATCACTTGGAATTCATCTTCATTTTTGCATCAGAGGCTGAAGCAGCCCCAGGCCCAGATGTGCAGTTGATTTTTGTTCAACTTCAACTCTTTGGGGAAAATTACACAGAATTGCATAATGTTTTCCCTGAATTCCCAGATTATGTAAACACACCCATTTCATTTTCACAACAGCGCTAGAGACACCCATTGGGACAGCACGCTAATACTTTTTTTACTCTAAATTGTATTTGGGGTGCAAGCCTTGCACAAAGAAGGATTTAGAGCTTTTAATAACTCAGGATATGACAACATTTTATGAGCCACTCTGCAAATACACATGGCTACATATTGGAAACAATGCACCTTCGCTTCCCTTCACTTTATCCTGCCACGCTGGCCTCTTTGATCACTTATGAAGCCTCAAAATAGAAAACTTGCCTGACTTGGTTTTGCATTCATGATCACTGACCTCTAAATTATAGTGATCCAAACTCGAACCCCTTCCCATATGTTTTGAGAGTGAGCTGTCTCTGGGTATGTTGCTTCCAACCTGGCGTGGAGTAGAAATGGTTTTGTTCCACTGGCAAGGCAGCCAATGACCAGTGAAAACGGGCCCATGTGCCATCTTTATGGCTTATTCTCTAAGCTTCCCAGATGCTGGAGCACTCTTGGATCCACTTGAAACATTCAGGTTGAGCTAGGGAAAGGGAGGCCTGCAGGGAGAGAGAGCCTTGTCTTTAACCCTTTGCCTGTGGTAAGTTCCACAGTGATGAATCACAGAGATAAAATGAGATTAGCTTATCTATGGCACTCTTGGGTCATAGTGGCCTTTGATAACAGTTTAGGCTTAGCCTGCAAAGCCACATAGGCTTTTGCATAAACAAATAGATGTAGTTTACGAGATTTTGTATATGAACTGACATCAAGATATTTTTTGGAAGGTTTAATGACTCTCAGAGGCTTATAGAGTGTTAAATATGAGATATTGGGTCAAAAGTAAAAATGGCAATTATGATAAAAATAAAAATTACTCGACCCTAAGACCAAAACAAAGGTTTGCTTTGAAAGCATTTGTTTATGTTGTCCCACATTCTGGACTCTTTCTGGAGTCAATAAATGCCATGTTTGCTAACAGAACGAGTGCTAGCAATTAGCAGAGTTCTAACCAATAGTAGGTAAATAGCTGCATGTTTGCTATGAAAATTGCCAGCACAAGACTAACTGGGATAGTACTTACCAGCTCTGAAAGGAATCCATCAGAGTTCTCTATTTAAGGAAAGGTGACATGATTCAGGATAAAGGGCATGGACTATGGAATCAGACAGGCAAGAGTTTGAATCCCAATTCAGGAATTTAAAAACCTCAAAATATTGCCTCAGGCACCACATCTATAAAATGAGGGTGATAATAATCTTAAGGAGCCCGTTATAAGGATTAAATAAAGTGAGGATATGAAAATAATACACATAGTGGAAGAAAAGCATTTTATGAGGGTTAATTCCTTTTGTTTTCTTGATCCCTCAAGAATATCATCTAAGAGCATAATTCTGCAGTTTTTTTCAGGAGACATAAAATCAAATATATTACTCTTTCCCCTTTGTCCCAGGCTTGCATAAACCTGTCAAAACTACATAAGGAAATGATTGCATCAGAGCCAAAGCATGATCTTCCACTTCTGGCAAGATGAATGACCAGATGTTTAGAGAAAACTCTCTCACTTTGCATTTAAACATGCTAGATGCTAATAGGTAGGTACATAGATAGATAATGCATGCATACATACATACATACATGCATGCATACATACATACATAGCATAGACACATATAGAGCTATAAAAGAGAGCAAAGTGAAGAAATATCCAGAAAGCTCTGCTTCACAGGGGTAAGCAAATCCTAGAGCTGGCTTTTTGTGGCCTAGGTTTTAGAGCTATGCACAATGTGGGAGAGAGATGGATAGGATGAAAGCCTGGACCCTGAGCAGGATGTGAAGTTGAACCAGATACCCTTCACGAAACCCAAAAAGCCAGGAACCCTAAGGGTGACATTCTTAGTAGATGAATTAGGAAGGAAGACCCCATACCACAACAGATCTGCTTTTCATGGCTCCAAGTGATGGAGGGTGCATGTATTCATCATATCTAAGCTTGTAGAAAAAAACTGCAAAGAGAAAGAAAAAAACTTAAAAAAAAATCCTCAAGAAGTCAAGAAAGAGATATAGAAAAGATAGAACAGATACCACAAAGTAAAGTTGTAGAAATAAATCCAAATATTTCAGTAACCAAAGTCAATGCAATTGTATTACCCTTCCCTATTAAATGACAAACTACACACACACACACACACACACACACACACACCATCAGACAAAATCCAGCTATAGGGCCGGCCAAGTGACCCAGTTGGTTAAGAGCTCGCTCAAGAGTGCGACCTCTGAGCAACTAATGGTTCGATTCCCAGCCCGAGCTGAGCTGCTGCTGAGCTGCCAACAGGTGGCAGGATGGCTCAGATAAAAAAAAAATCTAGCTATGTTTTGTTTATAAGAGACACTGAATGATTGGAAGTAAAGTTTAGAAAAACGTATTCCAGGCAAACATTACCTAGAGAAAGCCTTCATCACTATAATAAAAATATTAAACAAAAACAATTAAAGACAAAAAGTAATATGCTAGAGATAAAGAGATATGCTGAATTTTCTTAAAAGTTAACATTCCTCAGGAAACTGTCATAATGTTGAGTTTATATATAATGAATAACATAGTTTCAAATATTAAAGGCAAATTATCAGAATTACAGTGAGAAATATATGACTTCACATCACAGTAGGAAATTTGTACTTATGGTTTGCAGTAGAATACAGAAAACTGGAACAACAGAATGCATATGCTTGACCTCAAGAACACTGTTCCAACAATTGGAGAATAGAAATTCCTCTGAAGGAGACACAGAAAATTTATAAAAATCAATCATATCGTAGGGCAAAAAGCAAGTCCCAACAAATGTTAAAGAATCCATTTTATCAGGCAAATTATAAACATATCAGTTATAAAAAGAGAAATGCATACATATGGACATTTTAAAATCCTCTTTTAAATAGCCTATGGGTCAAAGAATAAGTCTTAAATGAAACTACTATGGAAATTAAATTACAAGTACTACTAAAATATGTGAGATGGAGCAAAAGCAGTACTTAAAGAGATATTTGTAGCCTTGAATGCTTATATTAGAAAAAAATGTAGTGAGCTAATCATCAACCGAAAAATTTGGCAAAAGAGCAGCAGACTAAACCCAGAGATAATGGGAAAGAATGATTTTAAAAACCTAATGAAATAGAAAACAAAAATAGAGGGTCTTTAGCATCAAAAGTCCATTCTTTGAAAAGAATAATGAATTAATGATATTGATGACAAAAAATGAAATTGCACAAACAACATAAAGGACATGAAGGGATCTATAATTGCAAATGCACAAGAAGTTAATCAGATAATAAGGTGAAATTATAAATGTATGCAGATAAATTTGAAAATGTGGGTAAAAAAAGACATAATATATATATATATGTATATATATATGTATATATATATATATAAATTATCCAAACTCATTTGAGAAAATATTAGAAAATGTGAATAGTCCTATAACCATGAGAAAAGTGATATCAATAATTAACTTTATTTCTACTGGAAAACACTAGACCACAAGGTCATGCATATGAGCTTTGCCAAATATTCAATTCCAAAATACATAAACTCTTTTGCACAATAGAAAAAGAGGGAATCTACCCAAACTTTTTCTATAAGGCCAATATTAACCTTGGATCCAAAATTTAACACGCAGTATAAGAAAATAAAATTACACACCCTTCAAATATCTAAAACATTAACAAGTATAAAGAACATTTGCAAACCAAATTGAGCAATGGATTTTAAAGTGATGTATCATAAATTTGGGTTTTTCCCTGGAAGCAAGGTTAGTTCATTATTAGAAAATTATTTCATGTGATTCCTCAGATGAACTGATTAGAGGAGGAAACTGCAGGACATCTTAATACATATCAAAAAAAGGTAATCCTATAAAATTCCACAAATATTCATGATAAAAATTCTTAGCAAACTAGGAATAGAATGGAACGTCCTTAACTTGATAAAGCATATCTATAAACTCTTATGGTAAATATTATAATCAATGGTGAAATATTTTCAGAAGCCCCTTGAAAATCAGGAATATATGAGGACGCTAGCTCACCACTTCTGTTTAACATATTGGGAGTTCTACAGAAACGTGACCTAGAGAATAACTTATATACCAGGAGACATGCACCAGCATGTTCATAGTAACTTTGATTTTCATAGCAGAAAACTGGAAATTACCCAATTACCCTTTGACATAGAATGGATAAATCAATTGTGGCTTCTTCATATAATGGCCTCATATATGGCAGGAAAACAAATGAACCTTATCTATGTGTGCCCACAGGGATGAATCATGTTGAGAATAAAAGCTTATCACAGAAGAATACTATATACAGTGTCATTCCATGTAGATGAAGTTTACATAATGTTCATAAGCAGGAAATTTTTAATACATATTTAAAAATACATATCTGTAAACTATAAAGAAAAGGAAATGATTAACAAAATTCAGATTTTTGATCACATCTGAGGAGCATAGAGGATGGAAGCAACAATTGTTGGCATCTTAAGCTGGTAATAGATGCACAGGTATTATTATTAGATTCTTCATTTCATATTGTCTATATGATATTTCATAGTGTATAAAACAAAAAAATGGTTATGAATGTGGATGGAGTATACATTCTTTCTTGATATAGTGTCATGTTTCCCCATGGAAGACATCCATTCTTGAAAATTGCAAATGTCATGTGCAAGAAACCTCACAGTAATCATTTAACTCTTGTTTTTTTGAGCTACTAGGTCTGTGGCCAAATTATTTTGTTTTCCTTCACATTCTTCTTCTTTTTTTTTCTTTTTTAAATTAAAATTTATTGGGGTGACAAGGGTTAGTAAAAGTACATAGGTTTCAAGTGTACAATTCTGTAATACTTCATCTATATATCCCATTGTGTGTTCATCACCCAGAGTCAGTTCTCCTTCCATCACCATATATTTGATCCCTTTTACCCTCATCTACCACCGCCCCCACTTACCCTCTGGTAACCACTGAACTATATCTATGAGTTTTTGTTTCTTTATTTGTTTTTCTTGTTCCTTTGTTGCTTTCAGTTTTATATTCCACACATCAATGAAATTTTATGGTTCTTGACTTTTCTGTCTGACTTATTTTGCTTAGCATAATAATCTCAAGGTCCATCCATGTTATCGCAAATGGCACTATTTCGTCTTATGTCAGAGTAGTATTCCTTTGCATTCTTCTAAATCTACACTTTTGCTTCTTATATCTATAGGCCCATGTCATGCAGCACTTGTAACTATGTACTCACTTGGTCATTTGCAAATTCCCTAACTTCCCTCAAGTATTTCCTCATCTGCAAAGCAGAAAATGTAATACCTACCCCATACCATGGGGGTAAGAATTAAACAAAATGATATCAGCCTGGAATTTAGTAAGTACTAAATAAATGTTAACAATTATTGACTGTTGTTATGAAATGAAATAGCTTACGTAGAATTCCAGGAAAATTTGGGCACAAAATAAACATTGAATACATCATAGTATCATGGACCCAGGCCTTACTCATTTCCCTTTGATTATGACTTCCTGGAGACAGTTGTCCCTACTTCCAGGACTATACCCATTTCCATGATGCTCAGCCCTCTTCACCATAGGACACGTCCTTTGAGGCAGGTTCTCCGTTTTCCCATCTGTGTGTCTGCATTGCCTATTACAGTTCATTGTTGAGGTGGTCCTGAATGCTTATTGGATTTTTATTTTTAAGCCACAAATTGGCATCTCTTTGCTAGTTATCATCACCTGGTATCTCAAAGCTCATCATAGGGACACCCTGGAAGGCTTTACTGTCCTGGTCTCCTTAACTCTGAGCTGTATGCTCCTCTGAGCTGATTAGTTGATGACCTACTTTGTCTAGTCAGCCATCACAGGTCCTTCCCCTTAAGTAAAATTCAGTGAGGTAACATAAAAGCTGCTACTACACAGATGACATATGAGATCCTCAGAAATTATTTTTGTTCCACTCTCTCTCTCTCGCTCCTTCTCACTCTTTCCCTGCATTCAAGCAGTTCTCAGAATTCCAACAATGAATTGTGGCTTCCCAGTCTATTAATAAGAGATGTGATAACTTACTCCTGCTCCATTTGCTTTAAACTTGAAACTCCTATGACCCCTGCTTACCCAATAATTATATTCAACTGATGCAGTTACCCCTGGCCTGCTCATGGTATAAATATTTTATCTCTTCCTTATCCTTGTTTGTTCTCTGTTTTTGCTATGTGTTCTTTCTCTGTGTAATCCAGAATATGCGTCACAGTTGCTCTCTTTTGGATTATAAGGTCAAGTGTATGATCTATACAATGGTCAAGGATGTGCAGAGGAGATTGCTGGGAAAGACTCTCTTATATCATTAATTTTTCTTTCAGTGGCCAAGCTCCCCAAAGCACTAAAATTCAGCACGCAGTATGTTCTGTGACTCTCTAACCTCTCAAAGAAAGACACCCCCCTAAAAAATGAGGCATATTTCCATTCAATGTACTGTGTGCACAATGCAAATATTGTAATCCAAATGAACATTTAGAAAGGAAAGATGAAAACTCCAACAAGACCATTCTACTCTCTGAGAGTTCGCAATCTAAATATGACAAACATATAGAGTGAGATAGGAGACAAGAAAGTGGGTGGTAATGATATTGCTAATGTCCATTCAGGAAGTGGAAATACATACAAAGAGGAGTCAGCTAGTTCTTGGATATTGATCAAAGAAAAAAACACAAACATATAAGAGGAGAAAAAGGTCACGTTATTTCATAACATTTTCCTGCTGATTTTAGGTGGTTACACACTGGCCTACCTCCACTGCCCCCAGGATTCTGACGTATTTTGGCTAACATTATTTGCAATGTCCATAAACTCAAAGGAGGCTAGTTCTAAAGGGAATATGAGACAATAGTCATTGCACAAAAAAGAAAAGAAATACACATAGAGGACAGAAAATTCATAGGAACTTGTGAAGCAGCCCGGCAGTGTTACCCTAGTAGGAAGTAATGATTACTACAGAAAACACTGGAGTACTTCCCCTCCCCCACCACCACTAAAGGCAGTCATATTTCCCATAAAATTCTCTATGTGCCAGCCACACTATGTCTGCTGACCCCAACTGATGCGAGGGGTACAGTTTGTGGGCCTTACCAAGTTCCATTTCACAGGTGAGAGGTGCCTGCAGTGGTTGTGATTTACCCCAAATCACACAGACAGAGACAGAGGTGAGCTGAGGACCCAGATCTAGTCATGCTGGGCGGCCCAGCCTGCAACTCTGAAGTAAGGCCCGTGCAGGTGTTTTTATGCCAACAATTTTTGCTAGCAGGAATAAAACTAGATCAGAAGAGTAGAGAGGTTTGGTAAATACCACCCAAGTGTTGGGGTCAATAAAACAGACCCAGAACTTGATTGAATAAAACATCTTGCTTCCACCTCATTGCATCCTTGTCCCTGTTGATCAGCTGTAATAGAGCATGACTGGGGTATTGATTGACTGAAGCAATTCGCAGGTATTTGGGGCCTGAAAGCCGCCATAGACTATCAAGAAGGCAGTGCTCTCCCCAGAAGCCTAAAATTAGGAGGGTTAAGTGAAGGGGCACTGGGGCATACGGTGTGCTGTACTCACATCAATTCGGCAAATGACCTGTTTGAAGCAGAGTACGCCTCATGATCTGCACCCACGAGTTACAGATAAGCATACGAGTATGTTGGTTATTGTCTTATAAACAGCTGTTGATGAAGGGCCAACTTAATTATTTTCCATAATTTTAATTTCTAAAACATTCTCAAAAACAGTGAAAGCAGATTGGATGCACACTTCTACATTTGTTCTCTACTTAAAAAAATAAAAAATAAATAAATCAGAGAAACAACAGCAAAGCAAAGTGTTAAGGGCATAAATCCATCAAGACATGGAAAGCAAAAGGGAAGATGGCAATACACAAATTCTGGAAGCTAGAAATCAGAGGGACTCATGGGAAATACATGAGCAGACCCAAGATACTACTATCTGAGCTAAAATAATGAAGATTATTGGAAAGTTTGAGAAACAGCCATGCCCGGGTCCCCTCTCCCACTCCGTACATTCAGGAGGCTGCTGTACCCCCACCCTGGCCAGTGACTGTATCTGTATTCCTGAAGAGGGTCGGATGGTCTCTGGGGATGGGTCCACCAGGCACAGTTGAGAGCAAGGCTCCAGGAAAGGTGTCTCCAGGAAGATAAGCTGATGGACTACCTGAAGTATGGGCATCCTGAGCGGGTACTGACATAACTGGTGAAGGGTTTGAGCTGAGTTAGTGATAAATATTTAGAAAACTAAACAAATGTAAATACAAGATTGTTATTACCTCCCGGGAAAACAGCAATGGTTCAGGAAAGGAATTGTGATGGCAGTTGACGCCATGCTCAGTTTCAGATCGCCTTTAAATAGTATAATTATGTCAACACTGGATATTGATGGAATGAAAATGGCGGTGTTGGGATGAAGTGGACATGGGACGGAGAATATGTGTGACAGAAGCAGAGCGAAGAAGGACGGTTAAGTCCTCTGTGTTTGGAGTGGGTAATCAATGTTTTTAAAGTTTGAACATTTTTTAAAAAGCAGTATAGGAAAACTGACTCTGGGTGGTGAGCACACACTGTGATACATAGATGAGGTATTATAGAACTGCACCCTTGAAACCTATGTAATTTTACTCACCATTGTCACCCCAATAAATTTAATTTTAAAAAAGCAATATTAAAAAAAAGAGCAATATAAGTATATGATTTAGAGATATGAAGGTAAGTGCCAAAATAATCAGTTGGGGGAGGAGGGAAAATGTAGGGTTTATTTTTATGACAAATCTTATAAAACAATTCAATTCCTCAAATGTAGAACTAGATTTCTTTGATTTAAAATATGTACATATAGGGCCGGCCGAGTGGCGCGTTGGTTAAGAGCTGGCTTGGGATGCCAGAGGGCCCCAGTTCGGATCCCACATATGAGGGCCAGTGACACTGCCC
>NW_017731415.1:1780875-1789740 GCF_001890085.2 Hipposideros armiger
GTTGGTTAAGAGCTCGCTCAAGAGTTTGAGCTCTGAGCAACAGCGGTTCGAGGCCAGCCCGAGCTGAGCAGCCGCTAAGCTGCCAATAGGTAGCAGGATGGCTCAGCTAAAAAAAAAAACAACAACAAAAACAACAACAACAAAAAAAAAAAACAGAGTCCCTGATGCCCATTTCTGGTCCACGTCAGTGTCCATGAACCTGTTATGAGTCTGACCCCTGTCACTTGCTATGTGAATTGATTCTATAGAAGTGTCGAATCAGAGACTGGAAGTGCCCTCAACAGTATGTCTAACCATTCTAAAATAAATAAGTAAATAAGTAATGCTTCATTAGGCCCAATTTGTCCTACGTATTCAAAGCTGCCATATGGCTTCAGTGGATGTGTAGTGTAAATGTATTTCATAACTCTTTAAACCTACAGAAAGGTGTCAAATGCCCATAAGTAAGACGAATCTTCTTTGAGATATCACTTTACCAGTAAGGCACCTGGATCTCTCTGGCCAAGTCCTAACCAATTAGCCAGTTGTGGATGTTCTAAAGATGTGCAAGTCCTAAGCAGCGATGGGAAGACTAAGCAAGTTCAGTGCTGATGATCGTGCTGGGGTGGCTGGACGCAGGATGCTGCCATTACGAAAACGCCTCATTACAGTCCATTTCTACTCCCTCAGGTAATCACCACTGGAAGTACCCGAGCAACATTACCTGAGCCCCTGCCCTTTGCCAGATAAAACTTTCAGTGGCCATGTGAAGAGAAATGCAGTAGCGGCCATAGGAAGGCACTTGAGTAATTAACCTTACTCTGTCAGTGGTCCTTTCTATTCGACAAAAGGTAGTTAAGTCCCAGTTTCAGTCCCCACCTTGCGATGCTTCCAGGTCCACAAAACGTCATCGCCATTCCCTTCTCCATCCATTTTCCAACCAGTAGGAACCACTGTGGGGAATGTACATTCTGGCAGGCCTCCGAATCACTCTGGAAACACACATAAGATAACATGTCACAGTCCCACAGACTCCAGGTCTCACTCTAGTCTGTTTGCTTCATCTTCTGGCTTGTCCTGCCTTTTGCCTTCTCTTATTTCACTCTTGTGCATATGGCCACAATCTCGCTTTCGTGCTAGTGCTTCTCCTGACCAGCGTTAGGAAACAGCCCAACAGCCAGCTCTGAGTCTCCTGATGACCTTGGTGGGTCACCAAGACTCGCAGGAAGTTTTCTATAAAAACAATTTGGTCTTTTTGGCTTTAAAAACCGAAAGACTCCTCCAAGGCATGATTATTTATGTCATTAAAA
The DNA here is from genome assembly GCF_001890085.2 of Hipposideros armiger. Lineage (NCBI taxonomy): Eukaryota > Metazoa > Chordata > Mammalia > Chiroptera > Hipposideridae > Hipposideros > Hipposideros armiger. The sequence continues at coordinate 1,782,165 of NW_017731415.1, forward strand.
TGAAACATGAGGACACCTTTTAGGGTGGAATATTTTGCAAAAGATGTGGCCAAAATCCAGGATTGTAGTTTATCCTTGAGTGGGAGGGACAGAAGCAGGAAGACGAGCCAGTGTTGATATTATAAAAACACCCCAAAGGGTGGTAAAGGCGCCGATAAAACAAACACTCTGGGGGTGGTCACCCAGAAACCGTTTGCCATATGGTTAGGGAGTTAATAGAAGACTGTTTTGATTTTTGCAGGTGTTCTTAAGAAACAGCCTCCGAGAGCTAGACTTAAACCGAAAATAAACCTGAAACTTAGGTTCTAAGAAACAACAGGAGGTAGCACTATTTTAATTGCGATAGAATAGGGCTTTAGTGTCCCCACAGTAAAGGAAGTCTCAAATTACATGAGTAAAAACCATCTTCTGGAGGCTTACAAGAGGAATGGTGGTTGGGTGCCTCTGTATTTTGTGTAAGCTTTTTAAGGACTGTCCGTGCGTTTTCTGTCAGCACCCTGACCCAGGCCACTGGCTCCATTCCCGTCTCTGCCACCTCACTGGTGCTGCCTCTGAGCAGGACCAATTAATTATTCAGCCTCTCCTAAGCATTTACATAGGAAATGCTACCCTCAGATTTTCACATTGTTTCTCTTTATCTTTATCTTCGCTGGGGTCTTTCACCTGTAGTTGCTCTGCCTTCACCATGGAAATCTTGACTTCCTAGACGCTAGCAGTGATGGTTTTTGTTTTTCGTTTTCTTTGTTGGCTGCATATTGGACAACACTTCAAATAAAAATTCAGCCCTTAAACATGTGGATTGACTCAATAATGGATTTTGTTTCTGGGATACATGTCCCTCTGCCTCACAACAGAATTCCGTTGCTTAATGTCAATTAAATGGGTGTCTGAAGAGTTTCACATTTTCCAATAGCCAATATTTAAAACAATGCCATATGCCTAAAGGCCACTGATTATTTTGTCCTGTCCTGTTGTGTTCCGGCTCCTTCAACAGTGAATGTCTCATCTTTCCACACCCTCTGCAGTTGTTTTAATGTGGCCACACCGTCAGAATTGAAATGATCATTTGTGGACTACTTCCCTTCACACTTTGTAACTTTTCTTTGCAACATCAACCCTAAGAATTAGGCACATTTTCCATAAACAAGGGAACTAAGAAAAAGCACTTTATCAAGACTGCTTTATAATACCAAGAAAAATAAGTAGGGAGAGAATAAGATGAAACAAGGGTGGCAGGCATTAAATGGTCATTGAAACTGGGTGGTGGGTAATGTGGGTTTGTACTACTATTCTTGCTATTTTTGTGTATGTTCAGAAGTGTCTCGAAAGTAAACATTTTTAAATTAAAATGAAAATAAGGGGATGACCGGTTAGCTTAGTTGGTTAGAGCGTGGTGCCGATAACAACAAGGTTGCCGGTTCAATCCCCGCATGGACCACTGTGAGCTGCGCCCTCCTTAAAAGAGTCAACTATGCCCTTGTAGCATGAAAGCAATGTGTAACCAATGACCATGGCTGTTCCCCAATAAAATTTAAAAAGACAAGTTAAAAACTTGTCAGGAGAAATAATCTCTCTTCATCTCATCTTTGGTTAAGATTATATGGATGCCTCGGCATGGTATAGAAAATATAGTAGCTGCGCGCTATGCTAGAAGTCCACTGAGATCCTGGGAAGTTGGTTTGCAACCATCATTACCTATTCCTGCACGGCCCTAACGTCTCCACGTTTCCTTTAGCTTTCCTCCTGAGTATGACACAGAAGCCTGCTTTGTACGCCAGGAAGACATCAGAGAATGCCATTTCAAATGCCATGCAATAATCGTTTTGCTCAGTTCCTTTGTGATCATGGGTGCATTGCCGAGTAACTTCTTTCCAGGGGAAACTGCTTCTTCGCCGTGTTGTCTGCGCCGCCACCTCATTCTCTCGTTGTTAATGAAGAATTGTTCGCCTCTGTTTAGATTTCAAATCTGCATCTGCTTTATGCTGCCCCATCTGCTCTGTGTTGTAGTTTCTTTGTAATACATTAGGTGCTGGATAACATTTAAAGAGACAGGCAAGTTAGCATGAGCCTCGAGCTTTCTATGTCTTAGCGGGGAAGTTTCTTACACTAAGTGACAGAAATATAAATGGCATTTGGTTACCAGGCAGAAACCATGTTGCCTTTGAAAATTTGTGAAATTGTGTTTTGTTTTGTTTTGTTTTGTTTCTCTTTACCTTCTTTCTTGGCATCATCGCAAACCCACTCTCAGAACAAAATGGTGGTCTCCCTGGCCAGACTGAACGCCAAACACTTCCTCACCCAAAGAACTGGTTTATGGTGGATTGAAAATTCAAGTTCCACTGTAGCCACATCTCTCGCTTTGATACTAAGGGTGCGCAGCTCTTGACCAGACCTCTGGCTTCTGAGTCAGCACTCTCGACTCAAATCCCACCTCAGTGAGGAGCCCCCCCAGGCTCAGCTTTGCCCTGTTGAATGGCAGGGTAATAGCTACCTTGGAGTATGGTCATGAAGATAACCTTTCCAAAGTGTCCCGTACATGACCTGTCACCTATTATAAACACTTTATATAAGTGGTCAAAAGGTATAATTACTAGGAACTCTGTCAGTCACTGGCAGCGTGGGAAAGTGCTAACTGTGGACGGTAACAGTTATAAAAAAATAATAAGGTGTTTTCTTGGTTGCCAAATTAAGTTGAAATGAATTTTCCCATTAACAGTAGGCATTTGCTAACTTAGAAAACACAGCTACCACGGATACTCCAAAAGAAAGTCTTGGGTGTGGTGCTTATTTAATATGTCGTTAATCCACTTGGGTGAAAACTTTCGCTGAAATGTGATTGGGAAATGTGAAATGTGACTGAATTGATTTTTTTTTCCTTTTCTTGTCTACCCAGCTGTCATTCTGTGTATCCTCAGAGGTGGAAGTTTTCTGACCAGGGCTTGGTTAGGACAGAAGTTCCATGCTTTGATTTTGTTTTGTGTTGGAGGTTAATAACAAAGAATTCAGGACACGAGTGGTCGACGCTCTCGGGAAAGTGCAGACATCACCTTATTTCTGTTGTCCGTAAAGTTGAAAAGGACAAAGAACAGCAATGCTCATAAGTGGTACTAGTCACGTGTCTAGTCAAGTTCAAAAATATAATTCACTACTTCTGAGGAAATTGGAGGCTTGGATGAGAGCAGCTTTTTTAACCTGAAAAATTCTGATGGTAAAAAAATCTTTGTAACATCTGTATTCATTCATTTACACTTTCAGCCAACATTTATTGAGCATCTTCTTTGAGCCAGGTGTATTGTCAGATGCTGGGATACTAAAATGAGAAAGACTGATGTAAAAGGAGAGGAATCGTTCAATGAAATTCTATAATCTGATGAGAGTTTTGAAAAGGGGCTAATTACAAACATGTGGACTGGGTTTAGATAAAGTTACAAGGGATGGTGCAGTATCATGACAGTGGGGAGCCACTACCAGTCGTTAGTCCAAATGAATAAGGGGAAGGAGTGAGTCCTGGCACCTGGGGAGAAGCTCATATGAGTAGGTCACCTCTGGGAGATGTAGCCGTGGGCCTCCTGCAGTGAGCTATGGCTGATTCAGGATGGCCCACCAGGGAGGCAGCCAAAGAGGATGAACTGCAACATCACTCCTCTCCCCACTCCTCTCCCGCCTTCTGAAACTCCTTCTGGTGATGCCCACTGGCAAATCCCTCCTGGAAGCCAGAGGAAAGGGGAACCCACTGTGCATTTCACAGAGGTCGGCCTTCCAGTACATGGGGCAGAATGGAGAAAGAGCTGGAAAGGTCCAGAGGAAGAACCCAGCACAACTATGACCTCCCTGAAGATACTCAGTCTAGGCTAGGTGTAGAAGACCAACACACAAGCAGAAAAATGTCAATACCCATAGTAACTAACATTATTGTGATACTTAGAAAAGAATATGAGAGCCCAGAGGACAACACTACCAGCTCTCATATTAGGAATATCTATTCTGGATCTCAAAGAATGAGTATGAGTTTGCAGGATGAGAGGGGAAGGCAGAATGTCGTCAGGGGCAGAGCAAAACACAAGTATAGAAATCACATCAATAGACAAAGCTTGTGTAGAAATCGTCAGCATGACCACAGTGATAAGGAATATGGGGCCCAGGGAAAGGATTTGGGGTTTGGGGAGGCTTTGCTTGGGTTCTGGAGAATATTACATGTTTAATAAGCAAATGAGAGATACTTCGGACATGCAAGCTTTGTAAGAAAAGATGTCTGTCTTGTTCACCAGTAGAGTAGTGCTTGGCACATATTGCATGCTCAATGGCTCTTTGGAGAATAAATGAACAAGTGAACAAAAGAGCTGCTGTATGCAAACATAAGTCCAACAACTTTGTTAGTTTATTAAAAGCAAATGAGTGTTATATTCGTAAGTGGGTGGCACTGTGTTGTCTTCTCTTTTCTCTAATAGAGAAGAGCTGATGAGAAGTGGTTTTGTGGAACACGCTGAGGAGTCAGGGCATGTGTTCAGCTGGGAACACCCTTCAGCTTTCTGCTTCTCCTGTCCCCAAAGTGGAAACTGTGCTTGCTTCTTTGGCTATTGAGTAAGACTATTGTGAAGATCAAAGGTGCCTTGACAACAAAGGAACAAGACAAACAAATGAAGAAACAAAAACTCATAGACACAGACAATAGTCTAGTGGTTACCAGAAGATAAGGGGGGAGGGGGATGGTAGATGAGGGTAAACGGGATCAAATATATGGTGATGGAAGAAGAACTGACTCTGGGTGGTGAGCACACAATGGGATATGTAGATGATGTATTATAGAACTGTACACCTGAAACCTGGGTAACTTTACTAACACTTGTCACCCCAATAAACTTTAATTTAAAAATAATAATAAAACTAGCTAGAGAAACTTTTTAAAAAGATTCTATGATGGCTGCTTCTCAAATAACTAAATCATGTTCCATCACACCAGAGTTTCCCAATCTCAGCGCTCTGCGCATATGGGACCAGAGTACTTTTATGTTGTGGGAGGCTGTCCTGTGTGTTGTAGGGTGTTTTGCAGCATCCCTGGCCTCTACCTATCGGCCATTGGCACTCCCTTCCCCCATTCCCACAACCACCTGTGACCACCAAAAATATCTCCAGACTTTCCCAGATGTCCCCTAGAAAGCAAAATCATCCCCTAATTGAGAACCACTGCATTAGACATTCTTTTTCAATCTTGACCATTCTATACAGAAATCTCTCTCAAGTATGTTGGTCATATCCTGGCCTGTTCAACGTGGGCTCCTGGGTTGCTCCACTAGAATACTGGCTCTCACCATCATAACATCATTAAGACATGTTAGAATTATTGACCTGCATCCCTGCTCTGTTATATTTTTGTAGGCCTTGTGTCTACATTTAATGCTTTTCATGTATCCCCCCTCTCTCCCTGTGAGGCTGACAGCTGTCACGTTCCTGTAAGTATCAAAGTGTACTAATTTGCTCTTTCTAATCAGCTTAGAATTTAAAAAGCAGTTAGCCAGTTTTCATAGAAAGCCTCTAAAATGACTGAGCATCAGTGGCCCCTGAGTTTGGGCCTGGGTGTGCAGGAACTTGGCACATGGACTTGGTTTATTTGAGGCATGCAGAGGCTTTCTGATTTCTCAGTTCCTAACTCTTCTCCTCGGAGGGCCACCTGCCAGGTGCGGTGTCATCGCGATGATTATTAATATGACTGGATGCTATTACTCACATCAACTTGCCCATATCCGTGATTTAGAATGAAATAAGAGAGGGGTGAAATATCTGATAATAGTTCAAACATTCCTACCAATTAGGTACAAACATTTCAGAGAACCATTTGTCTTTTTATTTTCTCACCGCCTTCCTCCTGCCGCCATTTAGAAATTATATGCGGGGCTAATATGTCATTTATATTGTCTATGAGGTTGCACAGGGCCGGGTATAGAATGTCAGCCAACAAGATGGTCTTCAAGATTTTCAGTAACATAAGTCTCATGTGTTAGCACCAATATAGTGGCATGGTGCTAGGCACATAGTAGGCACTCAGAAAATGTTTGTGGAAGGAAACACATGAATGAATGATAAGAATATACCTTCACTTCCCAATTGTCAAGATAAAAGAATAAATAAATAAATAATAAAAATACATAAAAAGCACTGTAAGGTGCGGCAAGCCAAAGATAAGGACTTCAACACCCAGATGACGAAGGTGGTTTGTAATACAAGCACACGCTAGTCCTAATGGGACAGCTGAAGAGAACTGTCATTGTCCCCGAGGGAGGAAAATAAAATGATTAAACACCAACCCATTTCCTGCTCTGCGGCAGTTCTCTTTTAAATTCTCAGATTAGGAAGGGCCCAGCCGCTTTCAGCTCACAGGACAAATTCACCCCCTTTCATTTCCTCCTTTGCAAATGTGTGTGTCTTTCACTGGACAGGAAGAAAGGTGAAGACGCTCAGGGCCTGCCTGACACCGGCGGATAGAATCTCAGGTATCTCTAACAGCTGGCTTGTCCACATTGTCAGGCTGTTTCTGTCTGCTATGGATGGACGCATCTCGCATGCCAAAATACAGGAACCTTCAGGGGAACTCTTACCTGCGTGGCGTGTAAGGTCAGATGAAAACATTTTCATGTAAAAAAGGGACCGGTGCCCAATAGAACTCAGACCACTAGGAGAAGAATGTCATTTAACTGGCTGCATTTTCTCAAGGTCATGACTGGCCTTACCAGCCCCCATGGGTGCCAGGTTTCCAGATGGTGATTGTGGACCAGCTAGACCCTTGAGAAAGGAGGCGGAGACTGACCAGTTTCCACCTGAGAACATGAAACCTGAGAGTATGCCGGAGGCACGATCGCCCTGAGGGATTGGCCCAGAATCCATGCTAACCCCTTGGAGTCCCCTGATCTGAATGAACCCAAGGATGCTGTGACTTGTACTTGCAGATTTCACCTGGTCATTTCAGGGAGGAGTTTTGAAGAAATCAAAATACGGCCAAAGTCAAGAAAATCGCCAGTCCTTGAACGATAAAGAAATTCTTAGAACACAGTAACCTCCTATTTCTGATTTCAAAAAGGCAACACTAGTCTGTAAAGATCTCTGTGTCTTGGCATTTCAGATAGGTCACTGGTTAATTGGGCTGGGTGAACGGTCCTTTTTATGATGGTAACTTTTGACCATATTTCTGGCAAATGGCGCCTGATTAAATCATGAGCTACGGTGGGTGAAAGAGACCACTGCTCCGGCATTTAGTCTTCCCAGAACAGAGCAGGAGTTACACAGAGTGACTTTGGAACGTGACAGGTACTTAGCTTTGTTGTGTCTGCATGTATAACAAAAAGCAGCAGTCCATAGACCTGAATGCCTTTTCTAACGAGATGATTACACGCGATCTGCAGCTGTTTGTGGAGGCCGGTGTGTCGAGCAGGAGCAGACGACAGCCAAGTGGGGCAAGCTGAGTTCAGCTCAAGCAAGGCTTAGGATTAGCAACCAATTAGGAAATGAAGGATGAGGTGGACCTAGACAAAGGTGGGCGCAGTGCTGTTTGTGAGATTCTGGGTTGAATCCTTGCAACCTGCTT
>NW_017731415.1:1798700-1799559 GCF_001890085.2 Hipposideros armiger
CCAACAGCAAGCTCCTCAGGGGCAGAGATCGTGTCCCTTCTCCTCATCTTTCACTGTATGTGAGTGCCTGGCACCATTGGCATGGTGAATGAACTTGAATGAATTCATCCGCCTAATTGAGCTTCCTGCCTCCTTTAATCATATCCTCCATTTTACAGCCACAGGTAGATCTGGACACATCACTCCTCTGTCTAAAACCTTGCCAGCTTTTCATCTACTGAGTGAAACCCAATCTCCTCTCTGGCCACATCGCCAGACAGACCATCTTCACACTTTATCATCTAGTAATACCAACCTCTTCGAAGTTTCCCACAAATAGTTCATGCCTTTTTGCCTGTATTCATGCTGTCTGTTCCACCTGAAACTTCTTCCTCACCTAACTATAATAGTTCATCCTTCAAAGTTCAGTTAAATCACCATTTCCTTAGAAATTATTCCCTGTATCCCAGAGTTGGGATCAGTGCCTCTCTTCTAAAACCCCATATCACTCTGTTCATATATTTATTATAGCACTCACCAGATGATATTGGTATGATCTATTTTAATGTCTTGTTAAGTGATTATGGTTTTGCTGCATGTTACAGAAAATCCAACTCAAACTTGAATATATTGGTTCACATAAACAAAAAGAGGCATCATATGTAGGCTTCAGGGATAGTTTGATCCAGGGGTTCATGGGCACACTGGGCTTCGTTTTTCTGTATTTCTTTTGACCCTGTCTTCCTTGCTTGACTGTCAGACTAGTCCCTTGTGGTATCTAAATGATTCCCACAGCTCCTAGTACAAGTTTTCTCACTGATATCCAAATGGGAAGAAAGAATTCCTCTTCTCACCAGCAGACAAAGCTCTGAGTTATCAC
>NW_017731415.1:1801384-1894559 GCF_001890085.2 Hipposideros armiger
CCCCCCTGCAGAAATGTTCAGAAAGGCCCACCCCATGGAAAGGACTGCAAATGTTCCAGACTCCCAGCGTTTAAAAAACAAAGCCAGTGACATTATTTCACACCTGAATGGGAGAAGGGCAGATATTTTAAATGTTCTCTTTGCTAGTGGATTTTTAACAGGAGGAGGAAAGGCCTGGCAGCTCTTAGAGACATTTTTAATCATACATTCTTGAGTTTCTTTGGGGAGCCAACAAAAGAAAACCATTGCCCCAATGAGCCATTCTCTCTCTCTTCACACAGAATCCTTTTTTTTGGTGCATATGACTGCGAAAGGCTCAGATTTTTCAAGTTTTACACCTCTCCATTTTCATGAGAACATCCAACAATTTTTTAAAAAGAGAGAATTTCAAGTCATCTTTCAGGGACACACGTCTTCAAAGCTCCACCCTGTGGGCCTGGATATAGGTTACTAAGACAGAAACACATAACGCAGGTCTTTAGGATTTTTAAGCAAAGTTGTTTTCTTTTGTACAAAAGGAATGTATGTCCATTATAGAAACTTGGAATATACAGATAAGCAAAAGAAAGAAATAAGAGTTGCATCCCATTCCAGCACTCAGAAATAACTACTGATGATATTTCATTGCAAGTGCTTTTCATCTTTCAGGCGTGTATACCTGGGTGTATAGTTTTTATACAAATGAAATCATTCACCGTGTGCAGTTTTTCTCTTTGGACCTGAGGTGCACAGGGTTTAGTTAACTGTACTGCTTGGTTCGTGGCACACCATTTTTCAGCTCTTTCAAGAGACTTTTGCAGGTTTTTCCTCTCTTTTCTTTCCTCCAAATTTATTCACCATCTGCACCCACTTAGGCAAAAATTCCGGTGTGTTTGACATACCATTAATATATACTGTTGCTCTGAGTGTGGAGGTGTTTGTACTTTATACAAATGATATTGTGTTGTAGGCCTTGGTTTCTTCTTTTGTACTCAGCATTGCTTTGAAATCTAACCACATTTCTATGTTCATATCTGGTCCATGGTTCTAATTGCCACGTAGCTGTCCATCGCATTTTACTTAGCTACACTATACACTTGGGTTGCCTCATACAAAGTCCAGGAAAGACCTGCTCTGGACCAAGGATGGAGATTCCTGGGTTATAGGACACCTTTGTGTCTAATTGTACTAAGTACTGCCAGATTGCAGCCCATAAGGGTGAACCAGTGTGTATTCCCTTCAGATAGCATGGTATTATCCAGTTTCTAATTTGGGCCAATCCCATGGGTGTAACGTGGTATCTGGCTGTTCTAACTTGCATTTTCTGATAAGCAGGGAGGTTGAGCATAGTTCCAGGTGCTTCTTAGCCAGTGAGGTTTCCCTTTTCTAAGAAGATTAGTCTGTTCAGACCCTTAGGTTATTTCAGGTGGGAGGTTTTCTGCCTCTTTTTATTTATCTAACTTTCTTGCAGACTCAAGAGAATACCTACTCTAAGGGTTTTGACACTGCCTGTATTTTGACAGTCTGCCATCTTTGTGTTAACTTTCTTTCTATAGTGTTTTTTTGCCAAACATAAATTCTTTTTTTTTTTCGTCCTTATAGTATTATTTACACTTCTGGTGCATATCTTTTATATGCCATTGTGTTGTTTCGTGTTGGTGGGGATATGCTGGTTAAACCTGGTTTGTAGAGTTTCTTATTACAGCTGGAATATTGACACGGATTGAAGGTCCTTAAAATTATTATTTCCAGAATACTTTTGTTGATATTATGTCATGTGATCTTTACAAAAACCCAGGAAACTAGGTGAAGCAGGTATTATTTTCCCCATTTTGTAGATGAAGAAACTGATTTGACTCCGAGAGATGTAGGGACCTGTCCTGGTTCACATAGTTAATTGGTGGCCAAGCCACAACCAACAGTCAGGCCTCTTGTCTCCCAGCAATAACCTCACAGGGCTCATGAAGAGTCATAATTGTTTGCAACAAGGTACAATCATCTTAAGCTTTTCCATGAGAAAATCATTCACTGTCTGATTAGATAGTCACATCAAACATATGTTTTAATAAGTCTGGATTGACCTATCATTTGGGTCTAAGAATTGAGCCAAATGGTCTTCTCCAAAGGTGCCAAGATGCCAGTGTGGGAAAGGCTTATTCTTCTCTTTGAACTCAGTTGTGCGAGATAAGTTGTCCTAATGAGCCCTGTTCTGAAGGTGATAACTGCAGACAAATTATGGTTTTTAAGGGGAGCCGTCTTCTCAACTGAGCTCACATGACAGAGATGGAATGAACCCTTGGGTCCAGAGGAACAGAAGCTTGGATATGAAGAATGGAAAGTAGGAGAAAGTTTCTGATCGTTCTTACATCAGAATATAGTCTCTCCGAAAATGAGCACGCAGTTTTTCACATCAATGTAGACTATAAAAACACAGGTTCGAGAGAAATATTGGATGCTGGCCCCTGAAATAATGAATACAGAGATGAGACTGAGATCGCTGGAGGTCAGGTGATTGTTTGTAGGGGAAGGTAAAGCTGCGCTCTCAGCTCCTGTTGGCGGAGGAAAAGGTGATTGAATGATGGGGTTGATGGAGGACTCGCTCCTCAGCGTAATCTTAATTATGTTACAAAATGCCGTTCAGCATTTTGTGCACAAGGAGAGAAGAGCTCTGTTGGCTGCTGGTTGGTTAGGGCTTTTTAATCTTGCCATGTCCTTCAACATCACAGGCAATAAATAGCCGGCAAAACCTGCATTCTCTGACTGAGCACGTCTTCCTCGTAAAAAGATTCCTTTTACATAATCCAATTGAGCAAGGCTTGTAGTCGGTACTTTCTGAAGAATCCGTATTTCAAATATTTGCCAAATGAGTGCAAGAGATTATAATAGCAGTAATAATTATAGCTTCCAAATATTGACTGCCTACTGTGTGCCAAGCACTGTATTTAACAAGCATCCTTTCATACACTCGGGGAGGGGTGGAGGGGAGGGGCAGGAATACCTAGGACATAAGTACTATTATTATCTCAATTTTGCAGGTGAGGAAATTGAGGCATAGAAAGGTGGAATGAGTTGCCCAAGGTTACAAAGCTAATGACTGACAAAGCTGGAATGCAAATCCACAACTTTCTGATTCCAAAGATGCATTTCTATGCTCTTAAAATTTGTATTAGTTATTCATTGCTGTATAACATTACCCCAAAGTTTAGTTGTTAAAACAATAAGCATTATTACCTCTTCTCAGGGTCACAAATCCAAGAGTGGCTTAGTTGGGTGTTTCTGGCTTAAAGTCGCTCATGAAGTTGCAGTCAGGTGTCAACCAGGGCTGCAGACAGCTGAAGACTTTACCAGATCTGGAAGACCTCTTTCCAACATCACTTCTGGCTGTTGGCAGGAGGCCTCAGCACCTCGCTATGTGGACCTCTCCACAGGGCTACCTGAGTTTCATCTGTAACGTAAAAATATTCTACAGGGTTTTTATGAGGATCAACTGAGACAACCTATGAGAAAGTGGTTTGTAAGCTGAAGTAAGCTGCACAAATTTTAGATATTATTGTTAGTATATGAATTGATCACCATCTTAATAGGGTATTCAGGAAAGCGGAGATAACACTGACCAAGGTCATGCCTAATTAACTCCATGCCCTAGGAAAGCCCAGCCCTTATGAAGGTGATATCTCATGCAGGGCTCTTTAGAGTAAAGAAGATGAGGACACCTGATTTATGCACATTGCCCCCATGAGGACGTTCATAGCCAGTGGTCCTCCCTGTTTCCTCTTATGTTGGATAGAAGGGAAAGAAGAGATAGTCTCATCTACAGAGACCTGGTAGCTGCTAGAAAGTGAGCACCAAAACCCTTTTGTGTTCTAGCCTCAAATGTTGGGATCTAAACCCAGGATGGAAGTAACAAATGGTCTGGATAGAAAATGAAGCCAGAGCTTAGCCTAAGGGAGCAAAATATGGTAGAAAGTCTTTGGTGTAAGATAAACTCATCTGTGTCCATATTTGTTATGAGGAAACTAATGCTCATTGAGGTTCTGTAATCTGTAGAACAACATACTTTGTATGTAAAGCACCCAAAAGAGTGTCTGGCACATAGTAGGTGCTCAGTAAATACAAGTGTAGTGGCAGTTTTGTTATTATTGTCATCATTCCAACCTCAGGTGGTTGTGTTGAGGATTAGGATAACATGTTCAATTATTTATTTAACATCCTTATTATTCATTAAATTGTAAATTCCATGACAATAAGAATCTTGTTTATCTGTCTTATTTCTGGACCAGCTGAGTGGCTCAGTTGGTTAAGAGCTCACGCAAGAGTGTGAGCTCTGAGCAACAGCAGTTCGATTCCCGGCCAAAAAAAAAAAAACCAACAAAAAACTAGTGTATCTGTCTTCTTTCTGTATTCCTGGTACCTAAAACAGAGAAACAGAGAAGGTGCCTGAATGCAAATATTACCTGAATGAATACACCTAATACACAACCTATGTATAGTAGGTATTCCATGGTTGGTAGTTATCAGCATTATCATCATCACCAACATCTTTACCAACATCATCATCATCATCACCACCACCATCAGCATTCCCATCCCCAAGGCTTAAGAATACCTTGATGTGATAACTCAACAGTGTTCTCCGTTTATGAACATGAGACCTAATTTCTCTTCCACTTCAGGTACCCGTAGTTCACAGAGCAAGCTGATTCATTATTCCCATGATAACAAAAGATCTAGTCCACCATATTGGTATTATGTTATGGCTCAAGAAAAAAAAAATCTTATTCCTAAAAAAATCGTAATAAGCTCTGTCCCCAGATTCACCCAAAATCTCTTGGAGTCATAGTCCCCTAGTATTGAATCCCATCTCCACTATTTACTAAACTGTGTGACTGTGGATCACTTACCAACCCTCTCTGGACCGCCATAGCTTCATTTATGAAGTGACAAAATAATACCAACCAAATATCAATGGGACTCCTGGAAGGAATAGCTGAGATTCTCATTCCAGATTTCTTGTGTGTGTCCTTTCCATGGTAGATTGCTCAAGAAATACTTATGGAATAAATGTGTTGCCTAAATAAATGGAGGCTGTCATTATATTCCCAACTTCGCTACTTGAGTTTGCCTGAGAGGAAAAAGAGATCCTTCCACAAGCTAGGGAACTCTGAAGGGGGTGGAAGATACAGGCTCCAGGACTCAGTGTGACTTCGGGCAAGTCATAAGATATGACTCAGAGTCTCAAGCCTGATCCCCAAAGTAAGAGGAAATGATGACTGCACAGTGAAGTGAATGTGCTTAATGCCACTGAACTATACACTTAAAAATGGTTCAAATGGTAAATTTTATGTTATCTATATTTTACCACAATAAAAAGGGGGGAAAAAAGAGGAAACTTCTGGCTGGCTGGAATACTCGCTTTCTGTCACTGACATGCTAAAGCTTGCGTCGAGTAATATTAGCTAGCATGTATCAACCTTTACTGTGTGCCCAGCACTGCTAAAATGTCAGGCGTGTGACCCAGGTAACCCCCTCAGTGGTGCTATGAGAAAGGTGTTACTATTACCCCCATTTTATAGATGAGAGAACAAAGGGCAAGCTAGGATTTCTGGAGCTGGGGGTTGAACCACTGTGTGTCTCACCAGAGAAGTTGTGTGTTTACCACTTTAGCACCATTTTTGGATGCCTTTTTGGATAAATCACCAACTCACGGGCTCAGACAGTCCAAATCTTGCTCAGGGGGAACTTTGGGGGAGAAGGCGGTATCAAGTTCTCTCAGAGTTTGAGAAAGGCCTTGGCTGGTCCTGTTCTTTGAAGCTCCCAATATATTGAAACAGAGGGACAGAGGAAAGGAAGGAGAGGAGGAAGAGAGAAACAGAGAGAAGGGAAAAAATAACAATATTTTGCTAAGGTTTTCTTTTTCTTTTTTAATCTTTGCATTTAATTGTTATAATTGTGTCATTTTCATAATAACAAAAAATCCATTATTGAGCACCAACATCAAAAGTCCCAATCAAGGCCCTACAAATGCGGAGGCCTGAGCCTCTTCCTCCTCCTTTCCAGCCTCTACTTTCTCTCCTACACAGAGGCTCTGAGTGACGTGGGGATGTAACCTCAGGTGGCTCATAGACCATAGAGAGACAAGGCTTCTAGGACTGCACAGCTGGAGAGAGGAACAGTAAGTCCAAGTCTCCTATTATTATAGCATTGGTCTGACAAGACATAGCTGTTAAGAGCACAACCCAGGGAAGGTTGCTCCCCCAGTCTACTCTTATGGACTTGATGGATTCTTAAAATAGCTGCTGTAGTTGTCGTAATAATAATAATAGCAGCTAACACATAGAAGACTTACCCTATGTCTGATAAGCACACCATACGAACTCATTCATTCCAGGACGAGAAGGACAATCATTAGTCATCATCAGCTGCACCTAAAAGTTAATTAATTTGCCCAAGGTCACAAAGTTTTTAAGTTACAGAGGCAGAACAGAATTATAGAAAATGGCTACCATTTGTGGAGCACTTGCAGGGAGTTGCGAGGACTGAATGGAATAATTCACATGAACATTTAACCCAGAGCCTCACACCAATGCTCTGAAGAAGGACTTATGGCGACCATCCTAAATTTCCCAATGGGAAAAGAAAGCATGGCTTACAGGAGGTGAGAAACTGGCTGAAGATACGCAGCTCAAAAGTGAGAGCTGTGGGGTCTGTCTTATGCCAAAGCACAAATACTGATCTGTTCTGCTCTCTGGCCTTTTCAGGAACTGATTACAAACCAAGAAGGTAAATTTCCGACTGTATCGTGACACCACTTTGCCTGGTCTCCCTAGTGGTTCTGTGCTGGGAACCACTTGTTTTTTTGTTGATTGTGTTTTGTTGTTGTTGTTTTTTCCAGTCCGAGTGAAGCATAGGGAGGGTTCCAATCTCTTAAAACATATCTTTTTATCTTAAGACTCAAATCTGATAATGAAATAACTTGTTCTATTTAGTCCCTAGATCAAGTTTCTTGTAAAAGAAATTCGGATATTGTTCGCAGTGCCTTTTCTAAGTACTAGTCACAATCGCCTTTTAATAGTGATTTCGTAGAGAAATGCAGACTGATTCCAGGCAGCCCAGGCCAGGTTTTCCCCATAATTGTGGCTGTAATAATATTCCACCATTTTATATTTATTTCATCAGTTTCAACAGCTCGCAAGAACACCCATAATCTTAGATGCAGTAATCAACTATTTCAGAATTGCCCCATCCTAAATTTAGGCCTAGCACTTGGTAATTTAGCTCGAGAGCTGCATTGTGGAGTGCCACTCTTTCACCCACGAGGGAAAGTGCTACTATTTGAGCTGTATTTAATCCTTATTATTTTGCGAGTCGAACTGGATACCACGGAGTTTAATAACACAGGGTATGATTGCTTTAGTGCTGTGAAGCTGCAGGCTGCCCGCTTCCCTCGTCTTTGCTAGGACTCTCTTGCACGTGGAATGCTGCTGCTTCGTGGGGCTTTTCTGCTTCCTTATATTAATAAAACAGATATTGTTGCAGTTGCGGAATTTGTGGAAGAATCTGCTAAGGATAGGAAGTAGTCACCATGCAGAACTTGATGAAAACTGCTACCATTCACTGGTTGAAGTCTCATTAAGTGCCTGGCATTGCACCATCAGCCTATTTCATCTCCAACAACCCTAGTAGCTACTATTACTGTCCCATTTACAGCAGCTTGAAGGGGTTCGTTTCCGGTAGGTCACATAAGTCTGCAGTAGAGAAGACCTGCTCCAGAGTCAAAGGTCTGCAATTTCCATCCCACTGTCTTCCAAGCCCAGGCTACTTGCAGTTATTTTTGCAAAGCGTTAAGGAGCAAATGAGAATCCGAGATAGAAAACTCAACGCGTAACACCTCCTGAGGAATGGAAAGAGTCCCAAAGGAGTTGTGTGTTGGGACTCTTTATTGGAGGCATATTGCCTGTTTCCCAGGTGGGCTGCCATGACAGTAACTGCTAGTCCTTTCTGTGTACCTCCCCCCAAACACTATTCAAATATGACCCAGCCACCGAGAGCAGAATGAATTTTACTCTGAAGTGCAAAGCGTCTTCTGAAGCTGTATCAATTCCCACTGCTAAGATCCCATTCACTTTGTAGTGAGAACTCACATTTGATTGCCTGATGAAAAACGATTCTGCCTTTATCAAAACGTCTAAACCCTGTGGACACCGGTACACCTGTGAAAAAAAGGTTTATGGTAATCACATTCATGTAAAGTATTTGTAATACACACGTTGTTAGTAGACTGAGAATGACATCTTACCTGAAAATGTGAGGTTGATACATCTGTGACGGTTGAGCAGATTTTAAGATAAACGGTGGTAGAAATGACAGCTTACCTAGATAATACCCTCTGATTACCAAGAAATGGGATGAAATTCTAAAATGTAAGCATATTTACCTAACTGTGACTTGGAATTCATT
Organism: Hipposideros armiger; assembly: GCF_001890085.2. Taxonomy (NCBI): domain Eukaryota; kingdom Metazoa; phylum Chordata; class Mammalia; order Chiroptera; family Hipposideridae; genus Hipposideros; species Hipposideros armiger. The sequence continues at coordinate 1,809,821 of NW_017731415.1, forward strand.
GGCCAAACTTTGAACTTTTTGAGGATAGTTATGTAAGGAACAGTGCAGGAAAATCGATGCTGCTTCTGCAAATACTTATAAATCACTTAAGAAAAAAAAATATATGGCTAGAATTGCTGGGAGATGATCTATTTTTTTAATGTCTTATTTTATAGCAGTAATTAAAATTTGTTCTTACTTAATCACCCTCCTAACCTCTAAAAATAAAAACAGCAATTACTAGACACACTATATGTTATTTTATTCATATTTTTGTAAGAGGCCTTGTACACTAGGAATATAACANATGCATGTTTGCTTAGCTGAAGGGAACTGAGCCTGCTTGGAACTGAAAAACACATCTATATCCATGTCCATCTTTATCCATGCCCCCACTTGAGCTTGGCATACCCACCGCCATGCTGGCTGCCTCCTACCCCTGCTTCTTACTCTTCCAGTATATGAATTCTTCTGCCTAATGTGGGTTCCCATTTTCTTTATCGTGGGTTATCTTTTCTCAATCAAAATTTACCCTGAAACCCCACCCATGGCCACCCCTGTCCCAGAAAGATCTTCCTGTTTAGAGGCTCTCTAAGGCTTTCCTTACAAGTTGAAGATCCTGTGATAAATGCCTGAGCATATCACCAGGAGTGATGGAAATATCAAAAGAGAATGGTTTTGCCAGTCAGCCCCTTTTTATTAAATATTCCCTGAAGGCAGCTGCTGTGTATCTTTTGATGGTTCCTTCAAAAGAAAGAATATAACAGAGTAGAAAGAGACCAAACAGGTCTGGGTCAAATCCTGGTACCATCACTTCTTCACTCTGTGAAATGTCGGACAAATGATTTAATCTCTCTGAGCTCAGCCCCCTCCTGTGTAAAATGGGGCTAATGATACTCACCCCCCAGGATTATCATAAGCGTTAAGTAGGATGAACTGTATAACATGGCTGGGACGGTCCTAGTCGATATAACTTCCCTCCTCCAGCTGTAGCATCTAGAGTGCATTAGTGGATTGCCTAATAGTTTTAGTCCCATCATTCCAATCTGCAGGTGGTCCAGGCCATTGAAGAACCTCACTGTCGTGGGAGAAGCTCTTCTGAAAACTAGTCTGGCCTCCCAGTGTCTCGGCACAGAAACATGAGACTCGCTAGCAATCTTGGATAACATGCGGTTCCCCAAAAAAGGCAGTCATCTGCCTGTTTCGGCATTTGCTCTGGTTTTGTCTTCCTGGTGAAGTGGAAAATCAACAGCCTGCCAGCTGTGGTCAATCTGAAGAACGAGATAGGATGGGTGTGAAAATCAGGACCACTATGGGTTCTAAGGAGCTTTCAGTGTCCTCAGGGTTTCTCTAGCTGTGGATTCTTGCTTCTACGCATGCTGCCTCCATGATATAAAACCCAGCCTCCGCTCCTATCTCCAAAAATAAACCTTACTTAAAATCTGCGGCAGGGAAGAGAAGTTTTTTGTAGACCTCCAGCAACTTCAGGTTTATCTTTGGACGTCCNTCCTAGGTCACCTCCCCCATGAAGCCTCTCCTGATCTCTGCCGCTCACCCACCACCGCTTGTCCACATCCTCCTGGGTCTTGCTGACTCAGACCCCATGGGTGTATCTGTGACTGCAACTGTCATATGGGCTAGTGTCGCCTCAGGGTCAAGTTCTGTGACCTCAGGCAAGGTGCCCGCCCTCTGTGCATGTTACAGCCTCATGCACTATAAATGGCTGTCACTGTAATATGGTTGTTAGGACTGTGCGAAGAACTTCAGTACTTTGCATGCTGGAAATATTCCAGGTAAATATTACAGGTCTGGGGAGGCCGCCTCTGTCTGACTCTCAGGTCTTAGCTCAGGGCCTGATGTGCTTTCACAGCTCAGCGGGAAACGCAATTGATCGACTGACATTGTCAATGTTTTACATGCCCAGCACTTCATCCTCTGAATCTTGGGGTTTCAGGGTGTCCATCTAGCTGAACAAGTTTAGGTTGTTCCCATGTATGGAATGCCCATTGCATGCCAAATATCGCTTCGGGGACTTGATACGAGACATTCTAGTTACATCCTTATGTAACCCTCTTATTTTTCTCATTCTAAATATTAGGAAAGTGAGACTCAAAGTGTTGAAATAGCCTGCTAAAGGTGGTGAGCTGGTATTCGGTTAGCCTGGATACAAACACAGATCGCTCCAACTCCATGCTGTTTCCACCTCCCCTTAGCCTCTGGCACGCTGGCACGCTGGCATGCTCTGCCTACCCACACAGACCACTCTTCTTGTGTGATCAGGGAAATTCCTAGTCAGCCTGACTGCTGTCCCCCCAACACACACTCACCCCCCCCACACCCCCAATCCCAAAGGCCAGAAGTTCAGCCTGAGTTGAGTTACAGGGAAAATTTTCTCAGCTGATCCCCCAGCCTCCCATCAAACCCCCACCCCACACCCTGGAGTGCGCAATCACCTGTGTTCACATAGAGGCCGCTGCGTGTTCCAAGTCACCCAGCTGGTGATGAGGCCAGTGGCACGCTGGGCCTCTGAAGGCTCCACCCATGGCTCTACCAGAACTTCATAGTGTAGTTAAAATATAATCCTCTGTGAAGCCTACATTTTATCTAAGATCATTCCAAGGGACTGGAGCTTCTGCTTCAAACAAAGCANCATAGAGCAAGGTTAGGAGGTAGACGATGCCATCTTTGGGGTGAGAGGTAGTCAGGGAAGGTCTCTGAAGGCAATAGAACCCCAGCAGAGCCTGACGAATGAGAAAGCATGTTCCAATCCCTTTCATGTGCAAACTCACCAAAAACAATCAGGGAACCACCAGTCTTACCTAAAGGAAAATGATTCTCTCCGCTGTTTCCTCCCACCATTTCTCCCCCCAGTTCTGTTTTATTTGTAAAATATTTATCTAAAATGAAAAGATGTCGGTCCATCTTTCATTTAATTTCATTCCCAAAGTGAGGCCAAAGCATTTCCCTTGTCCCAAAGCTGAGCCAATTTGAGCAACTCTACCAATGGACCCAGTTCTATTATAATAACTAGCTTGCAGCCCCTCTTTTTGAAGACTCCTATTTGTTTGGGTTCGCCTTGTCCTGTGGACTCTTCAGATACCCCTGTCCCTACAGGAAGCACCTTAACATTTAACAAGCCCCCGTTACCCCCTGGTCTGCCTATTTTGCCAGGACTAGTAAAGTGAGTCAGTCATAGTTCCCCCTTATCCACAGGGGATACATTTTAAGACCCCCAGTGGATACCTGAAACGGCAGAACAATACTGAATCCTATACATATATACACTGTCTTTTCCTGTACAGACATTTCCACTTAAAGGAAGCACTTTATAGTTTCTCTTTGGCATACCTGAATTACCAGCATCACTCCTCTTGTGCTTTGGGACCATTATTAAGTAAAATAAGTGTAGCTTGAACACAAGCTCTTGGATACCGCCACAGTGGATCTGATCATTTAGATGGCTGCTCCGTCAACTAACTGGGCAGGGAGAGCATACAGCGTGGAGACACTGGACAAAGGTGGGGGTTCATGTGCTGGGCAAGATGGGGGGTGGTGCCTGAGATTCCATCACACTACATAGTACACCACAGAATGTAAAACTTAGGAGTTGTTCATTTCTGGAATTTTCCATTTAATATTTTCAGACCACGTTCGAGTGCAGGTAACTGATACCATGGACAGTGACACCGCGGATAAGAGTTTCATGGAGCTGGGAGTAAGGGGTCATGCTGACCACATGCTAACCTAGAAACCGGTCTTTGTGCTGCTGTCCAGGGCTTCACAACCTCCCCTCTCAGCCTTTAAGGGAAGGAGCGAGAGGAAGTGGAATGCCATTGGATAGGGTTATCCCGAGGCAGGGAAGACCCCAGGCACTTGACACACCTTGCCTCATCTTTACAACTTAACCAGTGCTGTCCTCATGTCACAGGTCAGAGAAAATTGAGGCCTGGTGTGATTCAACCACTACTTCAGAGTCACCCAGTTCTTACATGGTTGGTCTTAGATTTGGTCCCATTTCAGATTCCAAAACCATCTCATGCTCCTTCCATTACGTGGATCCAGAGAGCTGCCAATATTCCTTGTCCCAGAGGGAAGTAACATACGGAACTCTCCCACTGTGCACCATACCCAAAAACCTCCTACATAGTTCTCACTGCAAATGGGACATCGAAGCTACAAAGTAAGGTGCCAACCAAAGGAAATGTCTGGAATCCAATTTTCCATAAGAGAAGATGTTTCATGCAGTAAACTATCTACCTTAACAGTGGATGCCAAAACCCTGTGGGCAATTTATAGAGAAGTTGAAATAAGGAACAGAAATACATTTAGACTTTAGACTAAAATTCTGTCCATTTAGGAGGAAGAAAAATATTATTCTCTGGGAATGGTTAAAAAAAAAAAGAAGATTCATTTTTTTTTCTCTATTACAGGGTCCAGCTAAGCAATAATGCATGGCCAAGCCAAATGCTTTGATCATCTTCTCTGAGCTGTTATTAAGTTTGTAAAATAGCGCTCACATTCTTCCTGGCAGGGTTTCAATATTGTCTGTTGAAACTGGACTTGGGCTGGTACCCTGCATTTCTGCTAATCCTGCCAAAGCTGGTGATCCCACCACACAAATCCCCTGGCACTGGGGCCTTCATCCAGCACACGCTGGTGACACCCTGAGAACCAACACCCTCTGCTGGCACTTTCTGTGACTCAGTTCACAAATGACTGAATCAGCTTTCTTCCTCCTTTTTCTCTTTGCCCCCCTTTCTTACCCTACACACACACACACACACACACAGACACACACACACACACACACGTGCGCGTGCTTTGGGCTTTCACTTTGAGCAGGAAGGAGAAATGAGAACTATGCAGAGCAGCCTGTCTCAAAAGCTGTTCCTCCAATGAAGAGGGGCCTCTGATCCCAGTATTCTAAAAGGGACATGTGACTTCTTTTCCTCTGCTCATCCAGCAGGTGATCTGAACCCTCCACCTACGTCCCTTACCACGCCCCAACTTTGCCCTCTGACCTCACTCTGGCCCTACTGTTTTGTTTCCTCTAACACCCCATGTTCTCTTTTGCTCTAGGCTTTCCTTCCTCTCTACCCTTCTGATGAACTCCAGTTTCCCCCCTAGGTCTCAACTTGGATGACATTTCTATGATCCCCGAAGATGATGGCTTAGATGCCCCTGTTATGTAGCTTATCTTGTCACTACCTTGATTGTAATTTGTCTCTCTGATGCAGCTGCAAACTCTGACACACAGAGCAAGGTCTGTGTTGTCCGCAGACCTCTATGCAGATAGGCTAACTGCTATAACATCGACCAAAGAAATGTACAAAAGCTCCAGCATAACAGACTTTATTTCTTGCCTGGATAACAGTAGCAGCCAAGTTTGACAAGTAGGCCTCATCCACGCAATTATTCAGCAAGCCAGGCCAGCAGAGGCTGTGCCATCATCAGTAAGTGGCTTTCAAAGTCTTCCTAGAGGCTTTCTCCATTCCTAGAGGCTTTTCTGGACCAGGTCTAGAGGTGTACATTGCTGTTGTTCACATTCTGTTGTCAGGAACTCAGTCTTGAGGCCACACCTAATTGCAAGGAATGCTGGGACATGTAGTCCTTGGCTAGGCAGCTCCTCCTAGTAAAAGGTATATAGAAAGGAGGGCACAAATGCTGGGGGATAGGTAGCCATCCAATACACAGTAGCCAATCAGTAAATAGTTGCTAACTAAATGAATGAATCAACAACTGAAAAAAACTTACTGCAAAAGACATCCCCTTAATGTATTCTGAACTATGTATAGTACAGGACCACCTTCTCACAGCTACTTCACATTAAAAGATGGCTAACTACCAATGGGCATAGAGGCAGGTGAAAATTGCAATTGCCTTAGCCATCTTCCATGTTCACTAGTTGAATGGTAGTGCCGAGCACAGGACCCAGCATATAGTTTATGCTTAATGAATATCAGTTGAATGAATGAGTGATTGGAGATCGTAGACTATTGAGATTAGAAGTGACTTAAGCGTCGCCATATTTGTTTTGTGCTGGCTAAGCGATCTCCAGTGCCCCCTTCATAGAAGGAAACCCCATTCCAAATATAGAACCCTCCTTATGTTTACACCTTCTTTTCTTTGCCAATCCTTTTCTCCACTGAGCTGAACCCTAGCTCCCTGCACTGTCCCCATATTTCTACCGGATCTGTCCCTTCAAGTCATACAAAGCATGTGTCCTCCAGAGGTGCTCAAACCTGGCTGTCCATCCAAACAGCTGGGGATGCTTTTAGGAAACTACACTGTGTCAGGGGGTATCCCTAGAAATTCTGGTTCGGTATATCGTCTGGGTTGTTCAGGCATCAATAGTTTGAAAAGCTTCCCCCAATGATCCTAATGGGTGGCCAGTCTAGGAAACCATATGTCTGACATTTTTCTCTGGGTTAGAATCTTGCTTCCATCACTTACTAGCTGTGGTCCCTTGGTTAAGTCACTTAGCTTCTTTATTTGTCATCTCTAAAACTGTGACAAGAGCAGTATCTATGTCATAGGGTTGTCACGAGGACTGAGTATTTCAAATGAAGCTCTTAGCATAGCACCTGGCCCATGATAAGCCTTAATTAAACGCAGTCTGCTATTGTCATTGTCAGCCTCCTACTCCTCTGCCTTCTCCTCCTCAGCCTCCTTAGCAGCTTTTCAGGTATGTCAAGCCAACCGTTACAAAAACACTTCCCGTCCAGGCCAGTTACCCTTGGTTTTCTTTTTTTATCATCCTTTTCCCACATGGCAGATGCATATTTCTCTTCTCACGGACAGATGACATCCCAGGAGAAGGTGGAGTATTTCTGCACCCCAGTACTAGCAGGGATTGAAGCAGCTGATGCAATACATGTAGATAATTGGGCTTCTGCTCCGAACCTCAGACAGCAGTCATTACTGGTCATAGCAGGGCAGCTGTGTGCGTTCTCTTCTTCTGGGGAAGTCTGCCCATAGGGGAACCTGAGATGTGCCATGTCTGAAATGAAGGGAGAAGCCAGAGAGAGGATACGGGAGCTTGTTTCTGAATACTTTCATCCTGATATGCTTAGTGGAAAGAGCCCAACCGAAGCTAACTCATTAAGTTCCCGGAGTTTGTTGTAAATGTTCAGCCTTTGGTCATCATAGTCAATACCTTAGGGGCAAAAATAATAGAAATGTTGCCTGGGGAAGTGGGAAGGATTGGCCTAAAAGTCCAGCTTGAATTTGGAAAGGAGGGGGAGAAAGGTCAATATAATATGAATAGCAAAATGAGCACTACTTAATGATACAGTATGTTGGGGACTGTGGGAAGATGTAAGTCAAGGAGAAAAGAAACCTGGACATTGTACAGGGGATACATTTTTCCTAAGTCTTATTGGTTAGTCATGGATCACTTTTCTTTCCCTTAAGGTTGAGACCTGTGCTTATGTGGTGAAGGACAGTTGGGGAATAGAGAGGATAAATTCATTTATAATCATAACAATTTCTATTAATAAAATGTTCTTCTAAAGCTCCGTAAATGTTCAGTCACACCCTTATGAGTGAGAGGTAAACCATATACCAACATTCTTGTCTGATAAGTGAGGAAACTGAGTCTCAGAGAGGCAAAGTGACTTACCCAGTATCATACTCCCATGCTGTGTCAGTCCCAGGAGGAAAACCCAAGTCTTCTAATGCCTAATCCAGTGTAGTCCACTCCTAGGACTGCCAGGTTTCTGGAATGTTCTGTTCATTCACCCTCTTACTATTCCTCAGTTTTTCCACAAACACATACATTCAAAGTTGCCACATTCCTCTAAGCATCTGTCATCCTCAGCTTACATGTCACCCCCTCTGCAAGTTCTTGATGCCTCCAAGCTGACCTACGACCTTCTTCCTCTGTGCACCCAAGGAACTTTGATTCTACCTCAGTTATAACATGTGTATCACTGGATTCTAATTCTTTTTACAAGACTTCCTCCCCCACACCCATGATAATTTTCTTGAGGGTAGGGACTGTGTATATACTTATCTTTGTATCCCCAGCATCTTACGCAGTGCACAACACACGTAGAAGACCCTCCAGAAATGTTTGTTGAATGGTTGGATAGATGATTGGATGAATAGATAGACAGACGGATGGATAGAAGACCTTTCAAGGTTGATATTTAAAGAAATATTTGAGAAGCTAGCTTGCTGTCAATAAGGGGGGGGGGGCTGTGTTAACTTTCTGATAAAGAATTTTTTTTTATGCTTTTGGTTTAGATCATCTACCATAATTACTTATCCATATTCTGCTAGAATTTCCATTGCTGAAATATTGATTTGGTATCAGCCTTCAATGTGTCCCCAAGAGAAAGAGCTTAGCTTGTTCCAGGCAGCACTGTCATAGGAAGAGCACAGTCTCCAGATAGCCAGGATTTGAATCCTGGTTCCTCCAGTTACTAAGGATATGAATTATTGCTAGTAACTTAGCGTCCTTATTCTTTACTTGCTTCATGTGTTAAACGGGAACAATAATGGTGCCTTCTGCCCAAATGGTGTGTGAGATATTAAATGACATAATATGAAATATCAGCACTTTGGACAGTGCCTGACACAAAGCACTCACTGTGTGTGATCTCTTCTATCTTCCAACTGCCTAGATATGAATTCTGTAACATGAAAAGTTGGCTGAATTGAGTCTGTATCTGGAAACCCCGTTCCTAAAAAGCCTGAAGAGGTGATTGAAGCTACTCTGGGGGTTCAACAGGCTATTATTCACTGTGTGCTTAGCCAAGTTACTCTCCTTCTCTGAGCCTGAGTCTCATCTTTGATTCTTGCAAAGCTGCTGTGATATTTTAGTGAGATAGAGGTGAAGCTCCGCTGCACTTGGCCTGTCCTGCAATATAACTTGAACTGTAAACTCCTCGGAGGCGGAGACCATTTAGTCCTCACCCTTACACCCCTGGGTCCAACTTGCTTCTCGGGAGTCCCTTCATAAAGTTTTGCTGAGTTGAAATAAACTTGCCTAAATCACTTAACATGTTCCTTTGGGGACTTAGTCACACTCCTGAACACTAAGCTCTAGGAAGGTTCTGGCCAGTTAGCCCGATTCCCCTGCAAGCAGTTGGTGAACATAATGAGTCTGATGGCCCCAGCATGGTACCAAGTCCATTCACCCCTCAGATCACTTCCGGATCCTCTCTGGAAGCCAGCGGCCTCTGAAAGCTCTGGCAGCACAAACTTCCCGGCAGCACTTGGGAAGCGAGGCCGAGTTCTCTAAAACAATTAGTGGAATGACTTTGTTTGGGGTTCCGGAAATCCAACCTTGGGTTCAGAGGCAGATGGCTCTCCCAGGAGTTATGAGCCTTCATGAATTTTTATGTCTGTGCCAACCTAGCACAACACCTGGAACATAACGAACACTCAACGTACAGTGAATGAGTGAATGAGAGGCCTAGTGTTTTGCTGGTATCAGCCTCAAGATGTGTAGCAGGTACCTAATTCAGGAAGGAAACTAAGCAGAGATACTTTTACTATTTTCTAATAATAAAAAAAAAACTTCTCCCTCAGGTGGTTTTATGACCTCTATAACCAAATGACGGAGGGGAGAAGGAGGGAACAAGAAAATCTTTTGCTCATTTCAATATACACCCTCTCCAACCCTCTGCCCTTTCGAGAAGTCTCAGTTGAGACATATCTGTAATAGGTGAGCAATGGTAGTGTCATTGAATAAAGATTGATGGAAACAGATAGAAACCCAAAATGTTTTTAGTGCCAGAAATACTGTTTGCTCAACAATAAGTTACATCAAAGGACTGAAGCATTTCCCACAGAGGTCAGCAGTTCTGGAAGTGATGCACTGAAATTTACACCTCTGCCAGAAACACACTGTTCCTGGCATGAAAAAGAAAAAAAAAATCAAATCTGTGAACGCCAATACCCAGAGGAGGTGATTTAACCTTTCTGATTATTGTTCAGGTGTGTCGTTCTCCAAAGAGTCAGCCTCTGGGGGCTTGTTAGACTTGTAATAAAATTAAAGCTTTGTTTTAAAATTGATAAATCCCTTTTATTTGTTGTTTGTTTTGGGGGATTTTTTTTTTTTGGTTTTGTTTTGTTTTTGACTCCTGGAACTGTAGGCTGCAGATATCTGTCCTTTGTGAATCTTAAAGATATTCCTATTTCAACGAGCATTGCTGTTGTTCCTATAATTGGCCATATCTCAAAGCAAACCACCTGTTCTACACTCTATCCTTGGTTTCCTTTGTGATTTTAAAATATTGCCCTTTGTTGCTGTAACTGTTATCTGAGAATCATGATTTTGGAGTCGAAGTATCTGAGGAGAGAAAAGAAAGATAACAATCGAGTGCTAAGGGCTTTTTCTTCCCTTCATTGAGTCATCACAACAACCTATGACCAAGTACTTTATTATATTATTTCTGTGATATGAATGAGGGCATCCTAGCCAAAGTGAGAACTTAGACCTAGCCAAACTCTGCAAGATGGCCCCCACCCACACTCATGCTCAAAATTCACCTTCCCCGCTCTGCCTGTTTTCCTTTAATTTAGCACCTATCAACTTCCGACTTACAAAATAATTTACTTCTTATGTGTATTGTTTATCGTCTCTCCCTTCACTAGAATGCAAGCTTCAGGAATGCAAGAATTCTTTTTGTGTTCTGTTCATTAATGAATGTATCCCAAATCCAAGAACAGAGCCTAGCCCATAGTCAATCTCCACTGTATATTACAGTTGTTGCCGTTGCCTGGTTGCCTGCTGCACCATGCCGCTTCTGTCCATGTTCACTGGTGGGTAAGCCGAGGCCAAGAGCCACCTGGCGATTTTCTCAAGGAGACACAGCGAGCAAATTGGCAAGAAAAAAACCCGATCTCCTTCCGGCCAGCCCAGTTCTTTGCCTAAATCCCAGTTCAATCTTGCTGCACTTTTATTATGCTATAAAATGAATAACTGTTTACGAGTTCATTCCCAGGCACATTATTGCCTTTCTTTCACATCAAAGAACTGGAGACAGGCAAAAGATGCAGCCCTATTGATTGTTCTCAGAAACTCAACTTTTCCATTCTGTGAGGAATCTGTGCTTAAGGCTCATTTTAAGGACAGGAGCCCGTCTCTCCCCGAAGGCTGTCTCCAAAAAGCCGGCCTCTGTGTCAGGGCACAGCTGCTGTAGCATTTGGGGTCAGCAGTCTTGAAACCAGTCACCCACAGTGAGGACCCTTTCCTGTGCCTATCCACCAGACTCTTATAAAACCTTACCACTGAGCTAACGTGAAAATGCTGAGATGTGTTCAGCTCTTGGACATTCAGCTGGCCTCTGTCTTCTACAGAAAGTCTTGGTGCTACAGGAAGTTGCATGGGGGCGACCCACCCCTGTCTGAATCAGGCCCAAAATCCACGGGCCTAATATGTAGGGGCGAAGTCCTGGATGATGGCTGCAGAAGAAAGTGACAACTTTAGCAGTGAGGGTGTGTTAACATCAGGAATTTGTGTTTGGCTTTCTGAAACGAGGAGAGACTTCACAGCTTGGGACGAGAATACATTTATTTGAGCGCGAGCTATTTTCTCATCACCAACAACAGAACACACTTCTTAATCCTCATATTACTATCATTCTGTTTAAAATGGAACATGTCACTCTCCGTAGAAGACATGTGGTGAGACATTTTTCTACGTCTGCTGATGTGCCTAGACTACTCTGGGCTGTCACACTCATGGACAAGACTGCTGGCCCGAAGAGAGGGACTGATGTGTAGCTTTAGCAAGTCAGGTGACTCATATGCCTTAAACCTATGACCTTGACTTGGCGAGTACCTTTCTCTGGGAAGGGGTTCACTGCAGTCTTCCAGGGCAATGCTAATTATAATAGCCACGAGGTCTCATAAAGCTCTGTACACGTTCACAGGCACTTTCTCATACATTTTTAAGTTTCAGGTTATCATAAAATCATCCTGAGTTAGTGATGGCAGAGATGCTTATCACCTACATTTTAGACGTTAGAAACCTGAGTTAAGAAGCTAATGACATGCTCTGAGTTCAACGAAGCTAATCACATAGCTGGTTATGTGACAAAGCCCAAATCCAAGGTCCTCTGTCTTCTCAGCTCTTTTCACTGTGACACTCTGCCTCCTGCCCACACGATGTCTCCACCTGGATATCCTGTAGGCTCCACAGGTACATGTCGAGAGCCATATTCGTTACCTTCCCTCTCAGAAAAACCTATGCCTCTTCTTCCTGCTTATTGAATCGCTGCCCTTCCCCCAGTCGCCTACCCTGGAAATTTTAGAGTCCCTCTTAAGCACTCCTCCTTTCTCCTGCTGCGCTTCTTAGCCTTAACCCAGTATTCTCATTTTTGAAATCTCAGTCAAAGCTCTTCTCTGTTACCTGCTGTCACTGATGCTGCCCTGATTTGGGCCTCCATCCCCTCTTGCTTGGCCTACACTCGTAGTCAATAGTTTGATTCATTCAACAAGTTCTTGTCAAACCTCTGCTTTGGGCCAGGCTCTGTGTTTGGTCCAGGGAGTCTGCTCTGAACAAAAGCACACATGGACCTTATTTTCATGGTGCTCTGTTCTCTAATGAGTAGTCATCAAATCATCACTCTAACCAATGTGAAAGGGCAGCTTTGACAGTTGCTACCAAGGCAAATAAATCCACGATCACCCTCCCGGCAGTACCAGTACAGAGTGGTATTTCTGAACCGTAAACATGATCAGGGCACACCCTCTGCTTGAAGACACTCCTAACTGCCCCTTGCCTACATGAGACCCAAACACCTTAGCCTGCTGTACGTGTCTCTTCATGATTTGACTCCAAATGCCCAGTTTGGTGGCTCGCCACTGCAACCAGCTTTCTCCCCCGCCCCTCACTCAATTAACTCACCCTATGACTAAGCCATGCCCGATATTTATTCACATCCTGCCATTCTGGAAACAGCTCTGCTCCTTCATGCTGCCCCATCTTGGCTTCAGCAAAACTCTCTTCCAGAAATGCTGTTCCTCTAGTTATACAAGGAGATGGCCTACTCACGCTTCTGACTCCACTTATGTGCCCCTTCCCACTCCCTGCATGGAATTACTATTTCCTTATGTTTTCTAACACGTTTTTCATACCACTCACGGAGCACGTCTCCCGTTGGCATATAGACAGTTACTTTCTCTTTCTACCTCCCTTCCCACCAGTTTGTGAATCATTTGTAGGCAGAGATTATTTTAATTAATATAGGTTGGAATTTATATTTGTTCTCTTGCATAGAGCAGGACCATAAATACACACAGCAGAGGAGACCAAAATATTTTGTTCGTGTGTCATCTCTTTTCACTGTGAGTCCAATGTATTGTGAGTATTCCTTTTCCCCAGTTTAACTTCAAGAAGTTTTTGCTTCTGTTGTTCCAGAGATCTTTATATGATCAAATTGTCTTCTCTTTTCTGTACACAATATGTCTCCCACCCCTCCTGCTTTGTACACCTCTGGCAAAAGGTCAGGTTTTTCATATTTACATGGTCACTGGTTAAATGATTATGAAGGGGCCACATCAAAATACAGGAAAGGTGTTCTTTGCGAAGGCTTTGATTTGTTTGTTTGTTTGTTTGATGGGGTAAAGTATCAGAAAGGGATAAAGTAACTGTCAGCTCTGTTTCTGTTACCTTTCCAGCCTTGGCCAAATCTAGATCTTGTTTCTCTGCTAACTAGCTTGAATCATGATTATCGCCAATTGGTTCCCAGGCTTTGCAAGAGGAAATTGAGAAACCCATGGGAATTAGCTGAGCATAGTTCTTTGAGAAACTGATTTTACGACCTGATAAGAATGGTAGAAGAGACATGTAGTGATTAACTAAAAACAGACCCTTGGGAAGGAGGTAAGCTTTTATTAAAAATGTACGCTTCTTAAGGACGTCTAGAACCTGGCAACCGAAATGAAACATTTCTTAGAGACTATCAAATTTCATATTTCACAGTCTAAGAGTACAGAAACAAAGCCATCAAGTACAGAATCATGGCTAGATTATTTATGCATATCAAAATAACAGATAGATATCTTTGTAAAGTAGAAAATAAAAATGAATAGCCCAGCAGCACTGCTGTAGAGAATAAGACTATTATTCACCGTTTCCATTACCGAAGGACATGACCATGGAATTGGGCATAACCAGACTGCTCATTCACACTGGCGTTGTGTGCCAAGAGGTGCTGTTTCTCTCAGCTGTGGGCAGAGCTCTGACATGGCCGGTCCGTCTATCCATGAGCAGCCTAAACCATTTACCCAAAAGGCCAAACAAGCATTATCATTTTCAATGTATGCCTTAATTTGAAAAGGACGAATAAGGACTTGAGTGTTGATCATAAGGATGCCATTCAGGTAAACAGTGAAAACTTCAGGATATATTCTATTTCATTGATTTATTGCTGTGTAACACACTACCTCCAAGTCTGAGTGGCTTAAACCAACAACTATTATGTCTCTCCATTTTGAGGGTTGAGAAGTAGGGCAGGGCTCAGCAGGGTAATTTTTCAGCCTCACATGTTCTGGCATGTGGTTCCGATGTGGTATTCAGCTGGTGGCAGGGCTGGTCCAAGACAGCTTTCCTCACTCCTGCTGCTTTGGAAGAGTTGGAGGGCAGATTTGGCATACCTGGGCCCTCCCCTTCCCCACAGAGTCTCAAGGCGTCTCTCCATGGTCACTCCTGCAGGGTAGTCAGACTACACAGAAGCTGCCCATCCTCTTACAGGCCAGGTCGAGAACTGGCCTAGCCTCATTCCACCATTCTCTCCTGGCCGAAGCAGTCAGAGGCTAACCTAGATTCCAGGGGAGGGAAAATAGATCCCCACCTTCCACTGGGAGGAGATGTCAAAGAATTTGTAGTTGCCTTTAATCCCCTAGACAGGGTTAGGAAAATTACTTTGTACATTTGATTGACGATTTGTACTTTACATGTATAACTAACAGAATAGATCTTTTGCCCATTCAGCTATTGTAAAAGCATTCATTAAGCACGTGTTTGTTACTGCACAGTACTGTGCTGTCTCCTGCACAGACTAAGAAGAAATACAGGCCACAGCCTCTCCCCTCCAGGAATGTACATCTAGGTGCAAACAAAAGACCAACACACAGCGAGCAATTAGCATGTGTAATAATGTAATTAAAGCAGCAAAATGCACAGCGCGGACCAGTGTGGCCAGCACAGATGCCTTCAGGGCTCAGGCAAGCACCAAAAAAAGAGTGAGGTGAGCTGGCCTGAGAGCAGCAGGAAGTGCAACGGGGAGTGTGGGGAACTGAAAAAATCCGATGAGCCGCAGCCGATTGTTGCCATTTGAGAACGTGGGGCGATGATGTCACAACTGCCAGTTTTTCAAAGAAGCATAAGCCTCCCAATGTCAACTGCTGGCACTTCATGCCAATTAATGAACTCAAACCGGCCACCAGTTTTTAGCCCCTAAAATGGACAACAAGTTCTTCATAGATTCATGTTGGAAAAAGAGATGAAGTTAGACTAGAGCAGAGCTATTAAAAAGTGTGGGACGCAGACCAGTCCCAGGCTGTGAACCATTTATTACAACTCCACAAGGGACAAAGTAAATAAGTTGAGAATAAGGATTGCAGCTCTGCAATGTAATAGCGAGTTGATATCCAAGCTTGTCATGGGTGCACTTGTCTTTTTGGGTACAGACCAACATTGGTGTTGCAGAGCTTGGGCTGTGAGCTATACGTGGTGTAAGCTGCATGCTGTTCATGCACAGTAGGATGATACGTGACCAAGCCCTGAGCTAGAGCCCCATGGTGAGGCCCCATGGAGAAGTTGGACCTCAGTTAATGCGTAGAATTGGGATAAACACGGGGAACAGAAAGCTTTTCTAAATACTGGGAGTAGCATGCCCAGAATTCCAAGTCAGGAAAGCACGGCGAGTAATCCGGAGAGAATGTACTTATGAGTGATATGGTGGAAGGTATGGATGGTTGGGTAGTGATTGTAAAAAGCCTCAAATACAGCCTTGCACGCTGGAATTTCTCCTGTGAGGGATGTGGAGCCGTAGGAGGTCTCTGCGTGGAGATTGACATCACTGACTTCTTAGCACGCCCTTCCCCTCTTTTTCTTCTTTCAAGGCCCGAATTCAAATTCCACCCTCTCCAGGACCAATCTATGCAACAGCGGTCACTGTCTTATGTGAAATCTAATAAACTGTTTTTTTTCTGCATCAACTAATATCTCATACTCTTAATTATCTTTCCGTAAGTATATTGTCTTTCCTCGCTAGTATTTTAAGCACTTAGTGGGCAAAAACTCCTTTATCCAGGTCTGAGTCTCCCTCACCATCCAGCACAATCTCTTGCCCATAGGTGATATTCATTGGGTGTGTGCTGAGAAACAAGACAGGTAGTTTTTTAGGGAGACTAATTTGGGAAGAGTGTTTTGAATAGACTAGAGCAGAAGAATAGAGAGTTGGAGATTAGGTAAGAGGCTATTGCAAGGGCCTAAGAAATGAAAGCTGGGACTTGGACTGGAAAGGAAAAAGTAACGTAGGGGAGAGTATAGTGAGGACTATTTACATATGTGTGTTATTCACATGGTCATATCAGTGGTTTCCTGAGTCTGACACCATATTTATGCAATGCTGATGTTTAGCAAGAAACGTTCAGCATAAACTCCCAACAGTTAAGAGTTTTCCAGATTACTGAAACTCACTCTTTTAAGCACCTAAATGAATGTTTTCAATCTCTCCTCATGCACATCAGTTTGTTTATTATGCCACAGTACATGTGCTCTGACACTGAATGGCCTCCAACTGCTGCAATTCAGTATTTTTTTTTATTTCTTCAGTCCTCTACCAACTACTACCAATTGGTACTATGCCCAGGTCCTTGAAATTTCTTTTATCCTGCTGTCTTACTTCACAGAAGGTGGCCTGAGTGATGATGGAACACTTCATGCATATCCATAGAGCAGAGAGCACTTGGTAACAGCTACTTTCCTTGTGATGTATAAACTTCCTAAAGCGTTTCACTAATATTTCGATTTCTTTCGGTATTCTACATCAGGAGTCAACAAACTGGTGTGTGTGTGTGTGTGTGTGTGTGTGTGTGTGTGTGTGTGTGTGTGTAGAACCACATTGTAAATATTTTAGGCTTTGTGGGTCATGCGATCTCTGTAGCAAGTGCTCAATTCTTCCAGTGTAATTGGAGGCACCCATAGACAACACATAAATGAACAGGAATGGCTGTGCTCCAATAAAACTTTATTTACAAAAACAAGTGAGGGGCTGAATTTGCCTTATAGGTGCTATAATTTGCCAACATCTGTCTTTAGATGATTGAAATGGCCAGAGGCTAACTTTTGAAATAGAGGAGTTTGACTATACCTTGGTTTATATATTTTTAAAAAACAATAGAAATAGAAAGATTTTTCCACATGCAGAAAAGTTCTGTTCCTCTAGCCTGATCATTCTTATTCAGATTTTTTTTTAATGCTTCAAATAAATCCTCCTTACCTCTGACAGCTGCAGTAACAGCCTGAACCCCTTGTTTAACCTCTCATCTAAGTGGTGGTCCTACCCAACCTCCACCTCCAGCCATTGCTCCACCGCACTACCTCCTCCTCTCTAATTTATTATGTCACATGCTGTAAGGCATCGTCACCTGCACTACTGATTTTGTTAAGAAATGGGAACTTTGTCATCAGCCCGCAAATCCTGGTAAAGAATTACAACTTCATGAATCTTCTAGCTTTAAAGCAGAGATAAACCAGCTATGTGAATTGAATGCAACACTAAATTTACTTATCATGCTACAGTCCCTATGCCCCATAAGCGAAATGGCCCCAAACTGCTCCAATTCGGTACTTTTTCTGTACTTTTCCTCCCCCTCTTGATACCCAAAATAAACACCAAGTTTCTCACATCCATACCCATGGTACATAGCATCTTGCATACATGCGTACATACACCTGTTAAAATGCTTCCTGCTGCAGTGATATTCGGAGTTCCTCTGAGACAAAGATCTGTCTCCTTAAGACTCTTTAGATGAAATGTCTGACAGTGTCGCCTCTTTAGACAGAGTTCCCTAACAAGGGCGCACACTCTTATGGTCAGCTCTAACATGCTGCAGAAACCATAGCTTTGGCACACCGGCTGCTAGATGTCAAAACAAAAGAGCTTGACATCCTGGCGTAGAAAGTTCTCAACAGTGTGAAATATACTTAGTTGCAGTCCAAAGTGACATTGTGGTCAGCCAGACTTCTGTCCTTCTGTGGAGCCTTTCTGTCACAAGGATAGGACTGATGCCACTCCCTGTGTTTTATTCTGTCAAACAAGTAATCTGTGTCTTCTCGGGATTCCCTTCTCAATAACCCATGGCTGAGATGAATGAATCCCCAGTGACTCTTGCTTGTTTCCACAAGGATATTATTCCCTGAGACCACCACAGGATACCTAACGAACCTTGGGAGTATCACAGATACATTTGCATCTAATTCATGAACTCAACTCTCGAATTCCAAGTAAAGTTTAAGATCGTGTGCACGGGCATTATACTGAAATTATTCCCTTCTCAAGTATGTTGTGTTTTTTTTTAAAGATTTTTAGTGGGGAATTGGGGGGATAGGAACAGTGCTGGGGAATTGGGGGAAGGGGAACAGAAAAGTTGCTGTTATTTTGTTCTTCAGTCTAGTTGTGGAGGACGTTGCTTCACTGGCCCAAGTTGGCACCATCATTGCGCTCTTCCCGGGCGAGGCAGATCAGTCGCCGGCTTCTGGACGGCTGCTCACTGCGGCTGCTGGCTACACACGGTAGCCCATGGCAACCCACTGCCACAGGGGCTGCAGCCTACGCCGTCACCGGCGACTCATGGCAGCCCAGCTCCAGGTTGAGCTGTTGTTCAGCATCTTAGCTGTGGAGGGCAGTGTCACTGGCCCTCATATGTGGGATCCGAACCGGGGCCCTCTGGCGTCCCAAGCCAGTTCTTAACCATCGCACCACTCGGCCGGCCCTCAAGTATGTTTTAATTCTCCTCTATTTCTTTCCTATTGGGTCGTTGGGAAAGTCATGACACATTTTTGCATTGAAAAACAGAGAAAAATACAGTATGACTTTCCCGATGACCCAATAGAATTGGCCTAGATTCCTCTTCTCATATAGTCAGATGAAAGCTAAGGTTAAGACAGTAGGAGTCCTACAAGCTCTGCTTATCTACTCATAGATTCTGTGTGTAGAATATTTATGCAGCAGCCTCAGTCCAGGAGGCAGAAGATCTAGACACTTCCAGGATGTGCTCCTTAAGATTCTGGAATAGGTCTTGCTCAGAGTATCTGTGAAAATTAACAAGGAGTGAATTTTGATTATCTGTTTATTGATGCATAACAAACTCCCTTTTTGGGGGGTGCTCAAAACAACAACAGTCCTTATTTGGTGATCATTTTGTGGTCTGGGCAAGGCTAGCACAGACCTCTTCTATTTTCCCCCACATGCTATTAGGTAGGGCTGGGAGATTGACATCCAAGATGGCACACTCAAATGGCTGACAAGTTAGTCTGGGCAGATAGCTGGTTACTCAGCCGGGGTGTCAGCTGAGAGCCCCAATTTTCTTCCATGTGAACCTCTCCATGTAGCTCATTGGCTTACTCATAGCATAGTGACATAGAAGAAGGAAGCTGAAGTTTCCAGTCCTCCTGAAGATGAGACCCAGAACTGGCCCAATGCCATGTCTGCCATATTCTGTTGGACAAAGCAATCATAGGTCTGCCCCAGATTCAAGGGAATAGGGGAAAATATGCCACCTCTTAATGGGAAGTAGGGAGAGGGGCTGCAACAGAGAATTTGCAGCCATCTCTCACATAGTGTTTGGAAAAATACTTTGATTTCTTTGGATAATTCATGGTTTTATAGTTTCTAAAATATAAATTTTTTTCCAGCAAGAATCAGATTTAAATCCAGTGTTTTATCTCTTTGCAAAAATAGGAGGTCCCACCTCCTCTTTTGAGGTTCACTATTTTCCATTATTTAGTGGGGAAGAATTTGAGATTTGCTGGGCATCTATTGGCAAAGACCCATAACATGTGCTCTTTCATTAACTGTATTTCATTGCATCTGAGATGCACTTTTTTCTCGTTTTTTTTTACATTGCTGAATTGTACATTTTATAATCTAGATAGTCTTAGAATCCCAATAGGTCGCATGGCAGTCTTGCATGCATGAATTTGGCTGTGATTATTTACATGTTCATGACTTCACTCAAGTTATATGTACTATTAGTACTGCACCTGTTGAGTTTAATTGCTATTTTAAAATAATTTGCCATTGTAACAAAAATTTATCTTGTATACCAAAAGTCATGGAAATAGAGCACCATTCGTGAGGCAAACATTTGACATTGGAGGCACGGCCTCAATTTCATATAGTTTTTTTGCAAAGCAGCAATCATGAACTTTATACTACCTAAGATTGGGAGATATCATAAGTAGATGAAAGTGTGTTGAGTTTTATTACTGGCATGCTTAAAAAGCATTGCCAGTCACACACGAAGCTTGTACCTGAAGACAGAGAAATTGCCAGGTTCTTTTGAATAGATGAAAGAAGTAAAGAAACAAATGCTATTATCATGCCTTGTCTAGGACTATCAAAAAATCCTCGTGTCATAGTTTAATTAACAGTGGGGTGTTTTTCTTTTCTAAGTGGTACATTCAACAACAACAGCAAAAATACATCTTGGATTCAATGAAAAACAGTAGTTCTCACAGAAACATCTGCAAAATACACCTGAATTCCCTCCTTTTACAGGTGAGGAAGCTGTGGCTCAGAAAGGTTAAATAACCTGACCAGTCTCAGAATTAGCAAGTGGAAGGACCGGTTATTTTCATTACCCTACGTCAACTCCTTAAAATTATAAGGCAGCACAGGCTGGTGGTTCTGGAAGATAAGAGCGTTGTGCCGTGACAGCCATTCCACCAG
The DNA here is from genome assembly GCF_001890085.2 of Hipposideros armiger. Classification (NCBI taxonomy): domain Eukaryota; kingdom Metazoa; phylum Chordata; class Mammalia; order Chiroptera; family Hipposideridae; genus Hipposideros; species Hipposideros armiger. Next base: position 1,830,718 of record NW_017731415.1, read on the forward strand.
CTGTCTCCAAAAACTTCAAGAATATGAATGAGATGCTGTTGCAGTCTCCCAAAACCGAGCTCGAACTCTCCAGAGAGAGCTTTCCATGGAGCTGGGCCCCACTGTCGCCTAGGATTCCCTTACAATCCTGCTGAGACGAGTAACCCATAAAAAAAAGCTTATTTGTGTAGAGTTCCATAAGGGGCCATGTAATCCGAAAGAATCAGAGTTAACTGTTCTGAAGTAGGAATCATTTTAAGTAATAACTGTTTCCCAACCCTTGAAAACAGGAGTAGGTTTAGAGAAAACTTGCCCGCACTATAATTTTAAGGCGGTACATTAAACATTCCTTGGCCCCTTACAGATGAAAGCAATGGTTTGGGTCACCGCTGCACACTGACCCTAAGGAAACCCCAGGAGCTTGCTCTGTCCCACTCTGTCTGGACCAGCACCATTGTGGGGCCACCGTAGGCAGCAGCAAGGGCCTGCCTCTCTCTCCTGCATTTCCACTGAAAAGATGGGAGGGAGAAGGCTTCTAGGCTTTGCCTGTCACAGTGAGAGAGACTCTCACACTGCTATGATTTATCATGTCATAGCTCAGGTTAGAGAGTATGCTGAGCGCTCAGGGGCTATACAGAGATGCATACAGTACAAGCCCTTTCCACAGGAAGTTTCCCTAACCAGGAGGGTGGATGAGACTTGGGCAGAGTTTCTGGGCATGTCTGTAAACATCAAAGAGCACCCCTTCTTCTCACTGACCCCCCGGAATCTTGCCCGTCTATATCATGCAGGTCGTTATGTGGCAGTGCATTTCCTGTGTACGCATCTCTCATTAGATTGGGAGCTACCTGAGGGCAGTGATGAAGGCCCTTTGTAATTCATCTTTGTATCCCCAGTGTTTCACACACTGCCTGGTACAGCAGTCAAGAAATTATGTTCATTTATTCCACTGTTCATCCATTCACTCAACATACTCAGAGTTTCCAAACAGGGAGAGAGAGGCTTTGTGCAAATATGGGGAGCCTTCTCGAAGTGGCCTGTGCTCTGGCCTCGTCGGAAGGGGAGAATCTGGGCAGGAGCATGAGGAAAGATAGACCACGGACAGAAAGGAAGGACAGTGTGGGACAGATTTCATCCATTACTGTGTCTGGAGTGTAGAGTGTATACAGCTGGAAGGATACGCGGAAGTGTGCTCAGAAAGGGCCTAGAATATTAGGCCAAGTCTCCTTATCAAGTGGGATGCCATTAAACAGAATCCCCCTCTTCTCCTCAGAGCGCTCTGGAGGTGGCGTTGTTCTGGTAAAGAACAGAGACTAGGAATATAGGGGGCTTCTCATTAGAAAAATGTGTCTGGGATTTTTCTTCCATCTTGCAAATGATGGAAAATGAATGCTGCATTAGCAACAAGGCTCCAGGTCTTGTCTCTGATGCTGACGATACTTGTTTAGGGAGGTGGCATCACAGTGTGACTAAGAGCCAGAGTACCAGCTTCCATCTCGGCTCCATCGGTGATTAGCAGGGTGATCCAAACTCCGTGCGCCGAAGTTTCCTCGGTTTCAAAGTGGAGCTGATAATCATTTCACCTTCGAAGCTGTTATGAGGCTTAAAGGAAGTGATGCATGGAACTCCGTGGGAACAGTACTTCTTGGCTCACAAGGGTTCCACCAACGTTAACTATCATTATCCCTTCTCTCCCATGTACCTTGCTTTCCTCATGCGAATGGAGATAATAATACCTGTCTCAGCCTATTTCTTCTGGACCCTGACAGAATAAAATGCAATTAAATGTGTGAAAGCAATTTGGAAGTTAAGTGCTGCATAGCGGCAAGATGGCGGTAGGGCTGTTAATGACCATATCCTTAGCTGAAAGGTAATCCCCAGAGGCTGGGCAGGAAGGTAGGGAGCTCACGTATCTCCAGGCTATTGGCCGCAGGTGCGTGGACATGAATGGCTTCTCTAGGTACAATATGTCAAGATGAGGGCCTTACCATTTTACGGGTACAGCATGACATAAAGATGGGAACAGGGGAATCTACTAAGCAAGAAATAAATAAGATTTAAGCCCTGCAGCCTTTCAAACAGTGTAATTTCAAACATCATAGCCCTGGACATCTGGGCTCTATTACCTGAAATCCCATTAAAACCTCAGTTTCATAATTTGGTGTAGAACCTGGTAAATTGCAAGATCTTGCTGATGGCCACCAGCCAGTTCAAGCAATTAATCACAAGGGTCCCCAAGCAGGTTTGCAACTCAGGCCAAGAGGATTTTTTTAAGGGGAAACTGTGTACACAAAAGAAATAGCCCAATTCATGCAGTTTTCATAGCAACATGCCTTGTAGCTCTGCCAACACAGAGAAATGATCTGTTATCATTAGGACATCCAAGGCTCATAACTTTTTCCTCAATGGAAATTAGTACTTGCCAGCCCAGGGAAGCTCCCCAAACCTTGTTAACTGTAATGTAGACTGTAACCTGCTGAGAGCTGATGTATCCAGTTTAAACAAAACTGAACCCTACCTTTTCCCCACCCTCAGCATTTTCTCAATTGCGGGAACTCAACTTGAACTGAGCTTTTTTTTCCTTTTGAACTTTTCCAGAATTTCTGGGCTGTTTGCATTTGTTCCTGTGTTCCAGGCCAAAGGGCCAAACCCCATAGCAAAGAAATAATCTTGGAGCCTGTTTTCAGAATACTGCTAGACATAACTCCCAAGGTGAAAGGGCCCATAACAAAAGAACTGTTTCTCATACGATTTCTTGCTTAGTTTTGCCAACCCAAAAGGGTTTATGTAAACGAGATAATCTTCTGCACTTCAGAATGTTTATAAAGTCCTCCTTAATGACTATTTTGTTTATAGAGTGATTCTGGGAACATGATGGAGAACAGAGGGGAAGCCTTGAACAGGAAGGGGGAGAGTGGGAATCAGAATAAATTTGCTACATGGGTGAGAAGACGGGGGGCTCCACTGTGCTTTTTACGTTTCTTCTTTCTGAAAGCTTTTTACTAAATCTTTCACCTTCAGTTTTCAACTCTACAAAGCTGCGTTATCCAATATGGTAGCCACCAGGTACATGTAACCATTTGCATTTAAATGAATTACAATTAAATCAAATTTAAAATGAATATCCTCCAGGCGCTAGACACGTCAGGTGCTCAATAGCCACAAGTAACTAATGGCTGCCATATTGGACAAAGCCGACATAGAACATTTCAATCATTGCTGAAAGCTCCATTGGATAGCACTGCTCTAGATTCCAGACCTCTCTGGCCTTGCTTTGTGAAATGTGGAACGCAGCACTCAAAGACCAGCAACACTTGTATCACCTGAGATCTTGTTGGACCTGCATGATCTACATTTTACCAAGATACCCAGGTGACTCACATGCACATTAAAATGTGAGAAACGCTGTTCTAAAATACCTTCCACTCTAAGATTCTCTATGGTAATCTCCACTATTATTATCAGCATTATTTGTTCCTATGTATTTAGCTTGTATAGCATTGTTTCAAAAAGAGACATTGTTAGCCCCTGGAGACTTGGCACGCAAAAGGAGAAACCCTAAGCATACCTGACATACTCCTTAAAAAGTATTCTATTCCTTTTGGAAAAGTTTCAGAATGTGGAGAATTTTTTTTTAATGTTTGTTTCTAAAGAAGTGAATCTTAGAAAGCATTTTTTTTTCCAATGAAGAAGCTATTGGATTGGTCTACAGAGAGGCCTTTGAGATTAAAATAAAATTACGTAGAAAGACAAAGAGGGGAATAGATGACTTTAAAACAAAAAAGGAAAAGGAAGTTGGCTTATTCATGCAGTTGACAAACACACGGCACCATGCTCTGTGCCTGAGTGAGATGGGGTACAGAAGCAGGGGAGACGCAGTCCCTCAGGATATAATCTGCCAGCCAGTCTGACATTGTGGAGATGGGGGTGGGAACGTTAGTGGCAACGTGGATTAAACTTCACAGTGTATTTTCATGCTCTATCATGAGATTTATTGTTGTGTGTGCCAGTTGACAGTTTTGTGCTGGAAGGTTCTGTGGTCTTGTAGAGTGGCTGTTGGAATTTAATGACTTGAGATGCTTGCCTCTGTCCAGTGCAGAGAATGGAATCATCAGGTTGCCTCCAATTGGCCATACAAATGTATCCGTGCTGCGAGCATCTGGCCTGGATACTTTCTCCCAGAAATGCATCATCTCGTACTCACGTGGTACAAGGTGGTAGCTACTATTGCCAGCAGGCTTCTAGTTCAAGATGGCCGTAAAGCTGAGTGAGGTTTTTCCATTTTCCTTGGGAAGTCATGCCCTGAGACTGAACTTGATAGGTGTCCTGGATTATTACAGAGAATGTATAGAGTTCAGATACTTGAGTAGGCTGAAATTCCTAAATCGATTCTTATTAGAGAACAGTACTATGTCCCTCAAACAAATTCTGTCCATACTTGAAGAAACTGCTAACCTCACTCATGTAGCTTTTCCCCACCCATTCATTCATTCATTCCTTAATTCATTCAGCAAACATTTCAAGAGCACCTTCGATAGTCTAGGTATTCTACCACATACTGCAGAAAGAGGAGAGTAAGGCATACTCTTTACCTGAAGAAGCTTGGGGTTTAGAAGCAGTAGTGCTAAAGAATGGTCCTCAGACTAGCAACATCGGTGTCCCCTGTAAGTTTGTTAGAAATGCAAATTCACAAACTCAGTCCAGACCTACTGAGTCAGATTCTTTCCATTTGGGGCCCCAAATCTGTGCTTTACCAAGCTTCCCAGGGGAATTCTAAGCACAATAACATTTGAGAAGCGTTAGTCTAGAGACAGACACATCATCAGGTGATTCTAATAGAGTATAATAAAGGCAATTATACAGGTATGAAACTCCCCAAGCACTACAGCCCCAAAGGCGATGTTGGGTATTTTAGTAAACGCTCAATGGAATAAATGTTGTTTTCTTACTTGATTGATAGACGCATGAATCGGCCTGTACAAACTAAATAATACTGGGATGATGGAACATACCTAAGTCCCCAGGACTTTGAATAGGTTGGATAACTTACTTGGGTCTCCCCACCGCTGTCTGCCCCACTCCTAAAACCAAATATTTGGATCACTGCACTATAGTACATCCAGCATTCTTGGTATTTTATCATATGAAGTGAACAAGACTATAAACCAATGTTCCCACTGTCTACACACTTTTCTCTGTCTGAATGATAAATAACTACTATTTAAGTATTGGGGGAAAGATGTAGATTCTTCCATGGATGTGTGCCAAGCTGGCTTTATAAGAATCACTGTGCTGCTTGTTAAACACAAAGATTTCCAGACCTCCCCCTGGATGTCTGAGTCAATGGAAATGGAGGGAGGCTGGACAAAATAAAAATGTTAAGAACCTTTCTGAGAGGAGTCTGATGCAGTCAAGTTGAGAACCTCAGAGTTTTTAAGACCCTGAAATCCAGATAATCAATTTAACCCACAGGCACCAGAGTCAATTTCCAAGAGGTGTTTGAGCCACTTGGACTAGTATAGATGAGCAGCTTTACCTGTAGTGGAGCAGTAAAGGGACACATGCCATGTTACTGGTTTTTTACCTGATATGAGAAAAAGGAGAGGGACAGCTTGCACACAAATGCATTCTTTATCCCTCAGTGTGTGTGTGTGTGTGTGTGTGTGTGTGTGTGTGTGTGTGTGTGTTCCAGCATCACTCATCTCATGAGCTCTGTAAAACTCCCTAGAGAGAGGTGTCAGCCTAAGCCAATGAGGATGCACAGCCAAATGCAGAAAGACTCCTCTTAAGATCAGGAACCAATCACATTCTAATTGAAACAATAAAACCAAGGGCTAAAGGTAGGGGATGAAGACCAAGGCCTTCTTTTCCCATCTGGGTAAAAATAATTGCCTGAAAATGTCCCCATGGACTGGAAAGGGCAGGAAGGTTTGGGACCTCATATTTCCTGCTTAGCACTTCTGGAATCCTGTCATAGCCAGATCAAGGATCACTCACAGCTTAGCCTAAAGGCTGTAGCGTTGTGTTAGGTCATTTATCTCTTCACGCCTTACTTCCTTCAACTGTGTATGGGCTTACCTTGTTTTATAGTGCTTCACTTTATTGTGCTTCACAGATGTTGCTTTTTTTTTTTTTGGTTACAAATTGAAGGCAAGACCCTGCACCAGCAAAAAGATTAGGACTCGCTTTATTGCTGTGGTCTGGCACCAAACCCACAATATCTCTAAAGCATGCCTGCAGTGAGGTCATGGTATTTACCTCCTCAGATTATGGCAAAATGGACACAGGCTCTTAGCATGATGCTAAGCAGGGGTGAGTACTTGATTAATGATAATGCCTACTGTTATGGTCATTGCTATCTATAGACTGTTAGTTGGGGTTCTCCAGAGAAACAGAACCAATAGGAGATACTTGTTCTCCAATAGGAAATATATTTATTTATCTACTTGTATATTGAGATAGAGAAATCTATCTATCTATCTAGAGAATTATTATAAGGAGTTGGCTCACACAATTATGAAAACTGAGAAGATCTGAGATCTGCAAGCTGGAGACCCAGGAGAGTAGACGGTATAAGTTCTAGTCCAAGTCCAAGTCCAAAGGCAGGAGAAGACTGAGTTCCAACCCAAAGATAGGCAGGAAGAGCACATTCTCCCAACTCAGCTTTTTGTTCTACTCAGGCCTTCAGTGGATTGGCTAGGCCCACCCACATTGGGACCATCTGCTTTACCCAGTCTACAGATGCAAATGTTCATCTCATCCAGAAACACTCTCACAGCACACCCAGGATAATGTTGAACCAGGCATCTGGGCAGCCTGTGGCCCAGTCAAGTTGACATATAAAATTAACCATCACCAAGTCATTGTGGTTTCCAATTTACTAGGGGTTAGGAGAAGTCCCGGGTTAGTTTGTATGCATTATCTGTTTTATTGCCCTCAGCCCAAGTCCTCTGCCATCCTGACACTCACCTGAGATTCTGACCTCCAACTCCACACAGCCAGGGCATAGTTGACTCCTTTCATCATAGTCTGGGGCAAACACTCCTCCCCAACCTGTAAGGGGCAGGAAGTGGCAGAAATGGAACCAGTGTGCCTGGGAATGCACCTGACTTCTCCCACCAAAGGGCTGGTAGCAGAGTTTAGTCTTATTGCCACATAAATCTCCCTTTGTCCTTCTTTTATCTCCTTACTTCTCCCATCCATGCTAATTAATTAATTGAGCATACCTGTTTAAATCATCCAATCTTGATTCTTATAATGGCATGCCTGTGAGGGTTCTAAAAGTTAGAAATGATTTAGTATTAGAGGGTTTGATTACATTGAATATAAAAATCAAATAAAATGAGCAAATGATGAATAGAAGAGGGGAGTGAGGTTTGAAATTAACCTTATTTCCTGCACACACAAGAGGCACACTTAAGTTGGTTTTTATCTTGGCCTATTTTAGGAGTGATATATTTGGCTCAGGACCAGGGATAGAAGATAAACAAGGACCTGTATCCTCTAAACCAGCAGTTCTCAACCTTTCACAGGGGTCGCCTAAGACCATCGGAAAACACATATTTTTGATGGTCTTGGGAACCAAGACACTGCTCCTCTATCTATCTCCAGGCCCACATGCAGATACGCCCACATACGAGTACCAGGTGACCTCTGTGAAAGGGTTGTTCGACCCCCAAAGGGGTCGCGACCCACAGGTTGAGAACTGCTGCTCTAAACCAACTTCAGCATTATTGACATTTTGAGCCTGATAATTCTTTGAAGTGAGGGACGGGGAGGGTCTGTCCTATGCATTCTAGGACCTATACCCACTGATGCCAGTAGGACTCCCCAAGTTGTGACAACCAAAACTGTCTCCTGACATTGCCAGATGTAGCCTAGGGGGCAAGATTGCACCCAGTTGAGCAACACTGCTTGAGACATGGGAAAGGTTTTAGACTGTTAAATAGGCCTGTACCAGCTTTCTCTAGGTCAAACCTCTTATTTGCGGTATTTCATGTATAGGATTCATGTTTGCTAAGCACAATTTCATACAAACACAGCCACTTACTTTCCCTTCTACATTCCTGTTGGAGTTAGGGGATGCGCTTCCCTAACACATTTCTCATTGAATCAGGAATGTGTTGCAGTGAGAATGGATCTGTGTTCTAGTCCCAGCTCTATTCATCTAGCATTATGATTGTGACAAGTTAATGAACTTGGCCTCATTTTTTCCAGGTGTGTTACAAGGATAATGCAATTCAGGCCTCCAAGATGGCAGTGAGGATTCAGTGAGTGACTGCCTATAAAACTCTACTTGGCTCATCGTAGTGACTCAATAAATGTTAGTTCTGGTTATTATGGGCTGTGGGGGGGGGCACCGGGATCTCACTGCTTTGGAATGTGCATCTCGTACCTGATACAAATACTCCAACATCGAAACGTAATTCAGGTCCACCTCCAAGTCCTCAAACCTGAGTCACATAAAAGACACTTACAGATAGAAGATATGGCCCTTCTCTTTGAGTGGAAGACACTAAACAACCTTTTCAAGAGATGGTGCCTCACTTCTTCCCTTCAGCCCGTGAGAGGTGGGGCTTCCTGCACACAGATCTTCACTCTTCCCCAAACACACCAGTTTCTTCAGCCCTTTGCTGCTGGAGTGGGGCAGGGAGAGCCGGACATACCCAGTTCTCACCTGTGCTTGAATCCTCTGCCAGGCTGGCCATGGCCTCCCAACCAGTCCCTTCCTGCCTTTGAAGTGAGCTCCCCTTATCGTGAATTTGTCTGTTAATGACTGCACCAATCTGGGGGAGAGTGGAAGCCAGTGTGTGTTGACCGTGGCCTTGGCAGGCAAGGACAGTGTTATCTGTCTCCTGAGGGGTGCAAAGGCTTGACCTCCAGGCATGCTGTTTCTTTTCCTGGCCACCAGCTATAGCATTAGGACACTGACCTCTTTGTATCTCTAGTTTCTCTAGGAGAGTTTGGGGATTTGTGGCAATAATAATAATAATAATAATAATAATAATAATAATAATAGTAACCATCATTTAGCAGATATTTACTCTTTGCTGAACCCCATGCAGAATGCTTTCCCTGTGAGCCCACTTTATCATCACAGCACCCCAGTGAGGTGGGGATTATGATCACCTTTTAATGGTGAAGACATTGAAGTTTAGAGAAATTCATGTTTTGACATCATATAGCTGGGAAGGAGGGACCCTGAGATGTCACCCTACATCCTCCTGAGGACAGAGCCCATGCTCTGAAGCTCATGGCCTAAAGAGACCGGCTCCCAGATGCCTAAACTCATAATGTTGGCCCATCAAGTAGAGATGTGAGCAAGAGCCCCATGCTATTTGTTAGCGGCATGTCATACATGGCCATCGCCATGTGATGCCCAGGCTCCTTGAGTAGCCAATCCGTACATGTAGGGAAAGAAAAAAGAGCAATGCCCCTCTTTGTATCAGACCTGAGCTGTAGAAATGAATCTCAAGTAAAATTAGGTATTGCATTAAACAAACAAACAAAAAAGAGAGAGAGACACAAAACTCTGCCTCTCCAACATCATTCCTTTCTTCATTAACTTCACAACTGTTTATTAAGCACTTTCTGTATACCTGGCACTGCACTTTGTGTTTAGGAAGACACACAACAAGATGACATGGCATCACCCGGAAAAAATTTAGGAGGAGCGATAGGTACATTACAATAAAGTGCTCATGGAGGGTTTGGTGGTAAACCTTTAAAATCCCGTGATGGCATATGGGGGAAGTTGTCACCTGGCATCCAGGGGGGAAAGAAGGCTTCATATGGAAAGTGACACATGCGGTGATCTTGAAAAATGGAGAGGTTAGTGGGTGCATCCTAGGCAGGAGGAAAGGGTGAGCAAAGGCTGCAAATTATGTAGTTTATCCGAGGAGGAGTCTGGGATGGCTGAAGCCCAGGGGATGGAGCCCAAAGCATGTACCTTCTCAGAGATCACACGCGTCCCCCTGTAAAGAGCCAGAGCCATGTAATGCAAGCTGCCATTTTGCATTTTGGCCTCGTGTAGCTTTTCCATACCTGATTCCTATTGCAGATAACAAAAATCTCTGGCAAAATGAAGACAGCAGAGCCATCACTGTACATCTGTGGCAGAAAGACAACGGTTCAAGCCTCACTCTAGCCACATACCTGTACAAACAACCTGAGTAAACAAAGGGCCTCTTACTCCCACATAAAGCCCAATTCATTGGTGACACATTCAGAAGAAACACAAGTAACTGCAAAAGCATCAGAAAGCAATGAATAGTGATTCCTTGGGAAGATGGTCAAGGGGGCATTATACCATAGCACACTCTTCTGTTTGGCCACCCCTCTTCTAAAAGTCCCACTCATGGGGCAGCCGTCACCCCAGATCTCCTACGTCACTCCCTAATCTCCAGTTTGTCTCTCTGTGGCCTCTACTTCTGGGTGTATTCATGTCTTGTAGGGATATCTCTCTGCTTTTTCTAATATCTCTCTTTCCAATATAAATTAATTTAGCCTCCAGTTATCTTCCCTGCCCACAAGGGCCCTCCATTGTGCTGATTGGGCTTATGGATAAATACAGAATTCTACTTCGAAGATGGGAGAGTGGGAAAGGCTCTGAGTACTTATACTTTATACATTTGTCCCTGTTACTCCTGCATGTCACTAGAGTGAGACATACCTGATTCTGAGAACAGATTTGATCTTCTCAAATTTGTCATCTTGGGCAAATAATCCCTCTAGACCTCAATTTCCTTATCCAAAAAAATGGAAACAATAGTACTGATCCTAGGAAGCGTACTGGGGAACCACAGGTGAAAGAGCTTTAACGTATAAGGGGCTCAGCTTATGTCCATGGTAATAAGTGTTATTGCGTGCTAAAATTAGACACATCCGCTTTCCATCAGCTAGTAGAGGCTCACGTGGACAATATGTTATTTGAAGAAACAACAACTGTGATAAACCCAATTCCTGACTTGGGATCCAAAGTACAGTAATTAAGTAGAGTTCACTCTTTATTCTTATTATTCAGTTTTAAATTTTATTTTGGAGGATATTCTTTTTTTTTTTTTTTTTTTTTTTGGGGAATTGGGGAGGGGAATAGTCTTGGGGAATTGGGGAAGGGGAACATTGTGATTTTCTAGGACCCAGCTCAAGGTGCCATGTTCAGTCATAGTTGTGGAGGGCGTAGCTAGCTCAGCTCCAAGTACAGCCGCCATCTGGCCCCCCACTGGCAGCTCGCAGTCACTCAGCTCAAGGTGCTATGTTCAATATTAGTTGCAGGTGGGCGTAGCCCACCATCCCATGCGGGGGTCAAACCGGAAACCTTGTTGTGAAGAGCACATGCTCTCACTAACTGAGCCATCAGGCTTCCCATTGGCAGCTCAGTGGCAGCTCAGCTTAGGCGCAGCGCAGCTCACTGGCCCATGTGGGAATCGAACCAGCGGCCCTGTTGCTCAGAGCTCGTGCTCTTAAGTTAATTCTTAACCAACTGAGCCACTCAGTCAGCCCAGCAAAAATCTTAAGGGTGGTATACTCTCAGGGTTCTAGAAATCTCTGTTGTTGTTCCCGGTTGTAATCCTCCCTGGCAGGATGACCTGGGCAGAAGATTTTTACTCATGTCAGCTTCCGTCCTCCCTTCCATAATACAAAAGTATTACCTCTTAATGAAATTGTGAAGTATTTATCTTCACGGTAGTATTAGTGAATGAAAACCATCATGGATACTTTAGTTAGCCAATGTTCACAGTCAAATCTGCACCTTGCTGAGCCTACTTTTTGCTGTTTTGCAAAATATTGTGACAATAGTAAAAAAATCTAATGCCTCTATTATTTCACTTACAGTGCTTTTCTGTGATATGTGTAAGTTTTATATTGTAGTATATCATAACTGTTTACCATGTTGCTACATAATCATCATAATTATTACCTTAATGGCCATGTAAACATCCATCTTGTTAATATATCGTAATTTACTTAACCCAAATTTTCAATAGGAGACTGGCTGTTTTCCAATTTTTCCACTGTTATAAATAATCTCTATGTTGCATATTTGTGATATAGTTTCTTTCATTTTTTAAGATTATTTCCTTAGGATATACTCCTAGAATGGGATCACTAGTCAAAGAATGTGAATTTTTAATAGTTTTTAAATAAATTGATATTATTTTTCCAGTTTACAATGCCATCAGCAATATATTAGTATTCCATTTTCATGACAATGTTATCAATAATGTGTATTATTTTATATTTAACGTGCTTCAAAAGTACCTTATTTTCGTTTTTGCATTTTTTTCAAAATAGTGAGTTTTAATCAAACATTTGCTTATAAATTGTGCATTCTCTCTTATTTTGAAAAGCCAATTTTAAAACCAAGGTAGATTTTTTTTTAACATCAAGAACTCTTGCTATCTTCTTCCACTGTCCAATGGTTTTGTATATTAAATAAAGCTCCTATTGACATTTTTCTGAGCAAAACATTCAGTTGCACTCCTATATTAACTAATAAACGAGGACGTATATATAAGAATTATAGGGAGAATCCAGATAAAGTAAAGGGAAATGAGAAAAACCAAGGTCAAAAGCGGGTTGCAATTCAAGTAGTTCAATCTCTGGCCAGATGTTAATGACTTTCTCTGTCTAGTCTCTAGCCTACTCAACCAACCTAACTTTTCAACTGGCAAACTCAGGAGCTCCAGCCATACTGTTTCCAATATTTCCTTGTAGATTTTATCCCAGGAAAGCTTCCTGATGAATGAACAACCGCCAGTGGCCCCCTCCCCCCAAAAAACTGCCTTCACACCATTCCCGGTCTGATCTTGTTCCAGATCAAGTAAATGCATGAAACCCCATCAAATATGAAATGATTTCCCAAACCACAGCCCATTGGGGCTGAATGCCAGTTCCAGAGACCTGGTGTTGCCCTTGCTTTCAGGTGTCAAAATATAAAAAAAATTTAAATAAACAGAGCCACTTTAAAATGGAGATGGCGCTGCCATGCCAGAGGAACTACCTTGCACGTCTTATGCCTCAAACCTTGGAATCTTAAAACAGAGGAAATAAACTTTGGACTGGGCCTAATGAAACATTGTGCCTCCAAAGAACTGTTTGCAAGGATATATGATGACTACAGACTAATGACTACCAGACTGAAAATTAAAAGCATTGTTTAGAATTAGCATTGCTATGTTAGCTTATCTGCACCAATATCTGCCTTCTAGTGATGTAATTGTTCCCCTTCCCTTTCTCATAAATACCCTTTTGCCTTTGTCTCCTAATAGGACTGCTATGGGCTTCCACCTGAATTAATGATTCCTGAATGGTGGTTCTTATTGATCTCAAATAAATGCTTATTGCCTCTCATTTTGAAAGGCCATTTTATTTTTAGGTCAACATAGGCAACTTTGCCTATCCCTGAGATGGATATCTTCCATGCTCTGCCAAATGGTAGAAGGACATTTCAAGAATACAAGCCATTTGGGGTCGGCCAAGTGGCTCAGTTGGTTAAGAGCTCGCTCAAGAGTGCGAGCTCTGAGCAACAGGGTCGCCGGTTTGATTCCCAGCCTGAGCTGAGCTGCCGCTGAGCTGCCAACAGGTGGCAGGATGGCTAAAAAAAAAAAAAAAAAAGAATACAGCCATAATAAATTTGTCCTAGAGTTGAGGAACCAGTATCTTCACAAGAGCTTTCTGTTTAACTTAAGGATGTACGGGTTTGTTTGAATAGGATAACTGCTACCTGCCAGTTCCTGGAAACATGAGGAAATAACGTGCTGTGTTTTCTCCTATTTCCTCCTGCAGCCTCACCCGAGGGTTCTCCATAAACTTGGTTAGCCTTCCAAGCTGCTGTCCTGCCAGTTGATACGAACATGGCCTGTTCCTCAGAGAAAGACTAACTCATGGCACTGCCAGAAGAGATTCTTGGAGCATTCACAGATTAACCAAATTAACTGAAAAAAAAAATTAAAAACAGCACCCATTCAGTCAAGATTATGGGCTTTGGAAAAATCTTAGTTTGCTGTGGATTTTCAAGTGTGGTGCATAATCTACAGTGCCAACTCATTCCAAGCGGCCATTGGCAGACCACTAGCTGGAGAACTGCCTCCAGCTCTCATCACTGTGCATAACTCCAGCTCCCTTGAGGGGAGCTGTCTGTACCCTTCACTAGAAGGCCTGTTTGAGCATGGCAACTACTGGATCCTTTTATTATGTGTGCAGATGGCATGATGTGTTAGAAAAAAAATTACAGCAGTTCTGCAATCTCACTGGATGTGTCCCCCCTACTGTGCCCTGGTCGGAATGTCAACATGTCTAAGTTGTGTTAGTGATGAACACCCTGAAGGTGTTGTGTCCAACTCTTAAGCGCTTTAGAGGAGAACGCGACGCTGAACCGAATCAGCATGTGCAGTACATGTGAGAAAACAGGTGTTTCCTTTTTTCTTTATAAACCTTGTCCTATTTCTGGCTCAGACTGTCCAAGACAAACTCTGATCCTCGCATAGCCCCAGTCATTTGTGGTAGATTGGTGTAAATATGGCCATGATACTGTTAGATTTTACCTCTTGACACTTCACTGAACTGGATTGCTTGTAGCACCAAAGGGATGGAGAAGGGGGCCTGCTGATTGTAATATCTTGGCTCCTGTTTCCTCACACCGAGGCACAACTTACCACACGCACATAAAAGTCCTCAAACATGGGAGGCTTCTTTTTGGCCAATGTACATATTCCTTCAGTCTACAGAGAGTTCTTTAAAGAAAAATAGGAGGCCTTTTCCTCAAAGACCATGGTGGGTTGATGGTAGGGGCAGCAGAATGCGGTTTTGCTGTGTGATCTGATTTTAAGACGTTGGAAGATTGTCTAGGTCTCGAGAAGGAAAAGGGTCCAACCTGATGCTGGGTTCCTTCCTCAATAGAGAACCTACTAGCCCCATTTAATCCTTTCTGGGAACATACCTACAACTGATTTTATTTTACTATTTTTACAACAAAGCACAGAGCTGGGAAACAGGTCAATCCAGTTATCACTTATCTTTAAACATTAGAGAAATGTCCATACTGACTGACCCTACATAATACTCTAGCCCTTTTTTTTCCTGAAAATACAAAGTTGACTGAATCAAACACTCAGCAAAGTATGTTCTGTGTGCATGCCATGACCTCATGCATCAGATATATATACACACACACGCACACACACACACACACCAGGGGTGCCAAAAAAAATGTATACAAGTGGACACTTTGGCCAACGTTGTTCAAGCAGTAGTTTCCGTAATCAGAAGTGTCTGGATACTGATGGTAACCACTTTGAGCACCTCTTGTAGTTGCGGAAGTCAAATGTGACTTGCATTCATCTTTTTTTATTGGTATATGTTGAGTATTACAATTTTAATACAGTTTTCCTTTCTTAAAATGTGTATACATTTTTTTGGCACCTGTATGTGTGTGTGTGTGTGTGTGTGTGTGTGTGTGTGTGTGTACATATTAACTCTGGGACTCTGCCAGCACACACACCCATTGTCTACTCTTCCCAAATCATGCTGCCCCTGTAGGGGGGTCTCAGGAAATGCACAGCTCACTGAAAACTGCCCATTGAAAAACAGGCTGTAAACTGAAATTTGGAAAAGTGACAGGAAGGGGTGAGAGATCCAACTGTGATTTGGGTGATTCAGCCATCAGGATGACTCACCACAAGCACATCAGGCTGTAGTGCCAAAGAAAGCGACTTACAAGAAGGAACTCGGAGGCGTTTCAGTCACCACCAAGACCTGGCTCTCTTGTAGGTTAGCAACAGGACCAGCAGGACCTCAGCAGACCAGAATTCTTTACAAATTCAGCATTAGGAGGCCAAACCCTGGCTGCCAACAGCCCTGGACATAACATCCGAATTTCCACAGCCCACCTCCTGAGTTTCAGTTCCAACAACAGGGCTTCTTCCTCCTTTCAGTCCTTCCTTTATTCAGCAAGCATTTGTTGAGCACCTACTATGTGCCAAACATTGTACTGGGGTAGCAATAGTGTACAAGGCAGACTCTTCCTGCCCTTCTGAAATATCTCCTCCTCTCAGCACTCTCTCCACCTCAGCTTTTCCACAAGGAAAACTGCATTCAGACGGCATTCCTCCCTGCCCGAGTAACCTGGAGAAATGAACGTGGCAGCAGGCAGTTCCCTGGCCTGAGGAGGTGGGCATGGGGAGGAAGAGGTAGTGGACAGCACCAGGCCACGTATATGGACCCTTCATGCACAGCCAGCCCTCCCAGGGCCCAGATGGAACCGGTAACAGTTTTGCAAAGCAGCTTTCAATTGCTTTCCTTGATATCCACCCTAGTCCCCTATATCCCCATTCTGTATAGAGTCACAATGGCTCACCCTTATGCTGGATTCTCTGAAACTCCAATTCTAAAACTAATTAATCCCAGGAACACAGAATTGGGCTGGATGAATCCAAAAGAACTACTGCCAGGTGCTGAGACACCGTCACTGGGAATTAATTGGGGTAGCCAGGGACCTTCTGAGACTATCGCTAACGCCCTGGGAAAGCTGGACATGCTTGATGGCGCAGATGTCCGTTATGTGATGGTGGTTCCTCCTCCCTTACTTTGGCTTTTGCAAAATATGCTCTGAACAGTTACATAAGTTGAGTTCCCTAGCCCTTTTTTTTTTGTTGTTCTTTAATTTTATTTAAAAGAGTGCTGGGAAACTATGCAAAGTTGCTAAAGGTGGATATGAGAAAGGGCAAAAAACAAGACAATGAAAGAGCCAGACGGAAGATGACTCCTCTAAAAATGCCTTAAATCCTGGCACATACCACATATTTGCATATGAACTACTACTGTTTTCCAAACTGTCGACCTCTGTTTGAAATCATTTGGGGGGATAGTTTTGGAAATGTGGTGGCATAAAACCTGAGCAGTCACTAGCTAAACCAGGAACATGGAGAAACGATGCCATTTGCAGGCTCAGGATTCTCTGTTCTGTGTTGATCCACAGTTACCCACGGTTACTTCCTACTGGCTGTACCTTTTTCACAAGATGTGTGTGGGAAATTTTACCCCCCAGAAGTTCAGAAATGGCTGGGGTGAGTTTTGTTTCGTAGGAAGCAGGTGACAGGGAGGTAGGAGATACATATTTTGGTGTCTAAGGGCTGCAAAATGTTGACATTTACCTTTTCCTTAAACCTGTACTACACCTTCTATGATAAGGCTGACACCCACACCCATTCAGGAAAGGCACTCTTGGGAATGAACAGAAATGAATAATGATCCGACTCCCCAGGGTGCCAAGGGGGATTAACTTGTTCTAGCTGCAGAACTGAATTTAAAATATGCAAAGCATCATTCCTCTGCTAGGGTGAGAAGCAACTCACTTCAGTAGATGTACCTAGGGGGGCAAAGACCCTGCGAGCTGTCTTCCTGGGTAATGACACATCTTCAAATCCCTGCTCAGGCTGTGTGAAGTGTCACCACACACCTGATTGCTACCTCCACAATATGAGCAAACAGCACAGGGGTGTCTCCAAAATCACTTCTCAGTTGCCCAGACAGAGGCCAACAGCCTTTAGTTCTGAGGGAATTCTGCCATTTTTAACATTCAAGGGGAAACAGAATATCAACCTGATGTGAGAATATAAAACTCAGGATAAAACTCTCAAATGGATTTACCCCCTTGTGACTTCCAAATGCTTTCTTTGTCTGCAACCGTCACGTAATTGATTTTGGATAGGAACACTCACAGAACAGAAGTTTTCAAAAAACCCGAAGCACTTTAGCTTCACCAAGACCTCCTCTTCCCAGCGCATTAGCAGCTCCATCCTTTGTGATGTTTTTCTCTACATTCTTTAGAGCAATTTTGTTACTTGACAACTAAACTTAAAGCTGCTGTAGTCTCTTTTTGAACATCTAATCTTTGAAAATGACATAAATTTCTTTATGCCTTAAAGGCGGTTTTTATTCACCCTTTCCCACAGCCCTCTCCATCCCATTTTTTGCTTTGTGGATTTTTTTTTCTTGTACTCTCTTTCTTCTTTCAACATAGTTCTGTGGGTAGATTTCAAGTATTCTGTAAAGAACTCAAACAAAAAAAACCAGACATCTCCTTTTTTTTTTTTGCCCAGTACTGACTATTATTCCTTCTGAGGCTTGATCTTGGTGAAAGCTTGTTGCCCAAATGCCCGTGGGACATAGATTTTCATCTCTAGGGGTCACTGGTCAGTGCTACTAATCAAAATGAGGCCCAGGAGATCATCAACAAGGACAGAGTAGGAGACACATCTGCTCAGGGCACAGCTGGGGACTCTATTTCATAGACAAGCAGGTCCTGCCCCTCAGCCTCCTGGGATCTGCATCGAATCCTGTAGCCTGAGAACCATCTTAGGAATTCTGCTTTTTCCACGTGCATGATATCTGGCTCCACTGCACAACTTCAAGGTTAAAGACGGCCTCATTTCCATTATTTTGTCCTGGTGACTTTCTCTAGTGGGGACATAGGGAGCATTGTTTTGAAAGCTAACCACCTCTGGGAAGCATAAGGAAAGGTTCGTGCCAGGCATAGGGAGGTTCTGCCACAAAAAAAAGCAAAATGGTACATCTTGGATGTTCTCATTTGGGAAGATGGCTGGAGAGAGCGGGTCTCAGCGCTGCTTTTCATCTGGCCCTACAGGGAACATTCTAGGGAAGAGCTCTTTTCGTAAGATCGAAAAATTTTAGGGTGCCATTCACCAGTGACAAATATAAAGGAGATATGCCATTGCGTATAGGTCCAGTTTGAGACCAACAGCACAAAGACAGAGAAATGACTTCCACAGAACAGCAAAACCAGGGCGTAAGAGGCTTTGGAAATCAGGAGTTTCATGAGCCACATACGGCTGCTGCAAAATCTTGAAGAGCTCTAGGCATTCTTACTTCAGAGCGTCCTTTCCCCGACGACATCAAACCCTAAAAGGCAACAGCCACATACACCTAATAATAAAATTTCAAAGTAACCATATGATGTGCATTGAATTGCAGTTGACCAGTTGACAATAGTAAGTGTTGCGGATGCTTAGACATTATCTCTGATTGTATAGCATTCATTTCATATTTGGAATTCATGATCTGGGGGTGTCATTTGTTTAATGGCTTGTTTTGTTGTTGTTATTTGTCTTCCATACCTTACATTTTTACAGAAGCCTTAGAAAGCCTCTGACCCCCAGGCCTTTTAGCCTGAAGAGGAACAGAAAGAGCCCTACTGTGGGGAATGACAAGAAGATGGTTAAATTCATCCAGAGTTGGAGATACTGATACCTGAAACATGTCAGACACTGCAGCTTCTGCTGGTTGCCTTCTACATTGCGTATAGCCTTTTAAATGTCAATCATGTGGAACAGAGGAAATAAATGGACTGCTTTCACATGGCTTTGCCACGTTAGCATGTGCACATAGCTACCAAACACAGAATTCTAAGCTGGGTTGATGGACCAGGGCACACCAACCTGTTTTGTGTTGATTGCATTGAATCACCACCAGCACCCAAATTCTATAAAAATGGATTCAAATGCTTTACTCTAAAAACATTCTGAAACAAGAGATCCTTAATAGACCATTATGTCTCTCAGGGTGGAGGAACCGATTTTTGTGACATAACCTTGAAGAAAACGTGGCTTGCCATTTAATGCCTCGAGCGTCGGGTGGAGATCGGTCCTGTCCCATTCCACCACCTGATGGTGGTCTCCTCCCATCTCCCCCGACATTAGCCTGGCCTCCCTCCAAAACAGCACGAACACCATGAAAACACCTTTTGAAGCTCTAAGTAGATTCGCTATTCAAGCATAATTCCCAAACTAGGATTTGGATTGAGCACTGCCACGGTCCTTGATTACATGATCCCTAAATCAATTCTAATTCTTTATATGTATTTCCGGTAAATATATTTTTTTAACCACAATCAACTGTATTTATGTTTGCACTGGGAGCTGCCTGCCAGCGCTCTGGCAGCTTTTAACAATTCCCATGCCTACGTCCCATATTATGTATTGGAGAGTAGACCAAGAATGTGTTTCCTCAGCTGCAGAGGTTTTGAAGTGCATAACCAGCTTCTTTTTCCCATCAAAAGGCCCCTATTTATAGGTGTAAGTTTAAAGAGAATGGGGGCAGGGAGGAGGGTGGATATTCATGTTTGAACACTGGGACTTTGTCCTTTTTTCATTGTAATTTAACTTCCACCTCAAATCACCAGAAAGAGAAGCTCTACCCTCTTCAGCGAGCGATGGCTCCCCAGTGGGAGTAGTTGGGATTCCACTTGCGTAAACTCATACTTAGGCAATTTGAAATCTCTCTGGGGCTCTGAATGATCTCTCCATCACTACCTTTCCTCCACCAATAGAAAAACGCTCTTCTTCCAAGGCCATGTTTGAGGAAACATATGGGTGAGCTACTGAAAAGAGTTCACAGTGCAGAGAGCCGAATAATGCCAGGGTCTTGACTTTGCCTGGTGTGGGTCAGGATTGGCATAAAAGCAGCTAACTCATCTGCTGAAAAGCCAAGCCAGAGCAAATGTTCGGAAACTAATTCCACCACAACTCTTGTGCCACTAAATCGTGCTACTGTAGTTCTAATTCATCCAACTGTTTGATATCATTAGGCAATAAATTAAAAGCTGCATACAGAATTTCAGAAAAGATCGATATTGTAACAAAATTACATACTGAGAAAAGAAAATATTGATCTGTTGTGGTTTATATATTAGCGTTTTCCTTAAAACGTTGTGGACACTGGTACTGCTCTGATGAAAGGGAAGATGTTTCAAATTCAAGAATACTTGAATTCAGGAGAAATCACCCATCTCTATGGGCCTCTGCTCATCTGTTTGGGATGCTAGCTGTCCTGCCTCAGCAGACAGGGTTGTTTGGAGGCTAAAATGAGGGAGGGGTAGAAGCTGTCCTAGACCACCAATATCTGTGCAATTGTCATGACAACTGGACTATGGGCTTTGGTCAGTGAGTCTTTTCTCTTACTTTATGCCCTCTCCTCATAGCTGTTATTACCAAGACTCCATTCTGGGATTTTAAAAAGTAAAAGAAAGAATATAAAAAAGTAACAATCAGTATTTTATACACACACACACACACACACACACACACACACACACACACACTTCTTCCAATATATGGAGGCTGGGCTGCAAAGCCCGCAGCCAAGACACCCTTTTGCCTCCACTTCCCCACCTCCCGAAGGTTTGGAGCATGGCGACCTCGCTAAGTGACAGAGTCTTGGGCTTGGCTTAATACAGGCAAAGACTGCCAGTCCCAGGGTTGGAGAAGATCAGTGAAAGTGTGAAGCTGACACATTGAGGGTCACAGGAAGCAGAAGCCATATCAAACTTCTTGATGAGCTACTGTATATTAATATTTCTTCTAGGAAAGGAAGAGGAAGAAAAATCACAGAATGTGAACTGAACATAAGACCAGTGCTCTCGATAGCCTGGGGGGGGGGAAGAATCTGATTTAAAAAAAACACAAAAAACAGATTCACGTTTTTAGAAACCCTAATAAACATGGCTACAAAAGCACAGTTCTTAACACAAAAGCCTATGTAGATGGTAGACATTTTTATAGCTTCCTTAAGTGAGTAGTTAAACCAGCAGTCTGAATTCTCTTAGTCCCCTAAGAGTAGTTAATTAAATAGGTATTTTCCTTATTCATTGCCCACAACTGTGGTTTGTTGTTTTTTTTCCCTCTATGCACCCTAGAAAAACCCCAAGACTGGACTGAAGGGGACAAAAAGCAAGTTACATGGTTAAATAAGAGTGCCTTTTCTGTTGGATGTTCATTTTAGTTCCCTGGATTCCCAGGGCATACAATGTTTAGAAACTTTTTTCTCTAAACATAAGAATTATTGTGCACCACACTTTTGAACCACCGATTTCCATATCTTAAGCAGCTATCAACTTGCCAATTCCCTTTGGGTCTCCTTTATATTTTCTTATGATGTTTCCTTCTATTTTGGGTTGTCCTCAAAAAGAACGGGGGTCATGATTCTTTTTAAATTGATCGAAATGAAACTGTACAGATTTTTGCCCCCTTGTACCTATGAGCATGATCTCTATCAGGCTTGAAAATCTGCTTTATCATTTTGTACATTTGACTGTTTTGTATTCAGCATTACTTGATTCCTTCTGTGCATGGCAATGTATTAAAATGTGGGATTTCTATTACCGTGTAAAAGTGTTTTGATTCTGATTTTCAACATATATCCTTGGAAAAAAATTACATTAAACTTTTTATTTCTATTTTCTTCAGCTCATCAGCTTTGCAGAAGAAAAAGAAAAGTTAACAGCATTTCACTTTCCCTGAGTTAGCTAATGATGCAATTCATGGTGGAAAATTGTCCTCAATTATGCTGTGTTTCCTGGAGAAATAATATATGTGAAATGAATTGGTGGCCTCCCTCCAGCTCCCAGCACACAGAATTCCCCCAGCACCAAATCCCACCAGTGAGATCGCTATTACTGTTGAATGCTTTAGTGTTGAGCACAGCTGGGCAAACCACACAATTTTCTTCATCCCCAGACATGGTAACACCCTAGCAAGAGATGGGACAGCAGTTCCTGGCCCACCAATTTACTCTCGCCCTAAGGAGCTTTCAGTGCATGTAATGGCATGATTGATGGCATTTCCCAGCACCTCCATCTCCATCTCCCTTGATGGTAACCAAGGTAAAGCTATTATCAGTAGAGATGCCGACCTTCGAATAACGCCTGCCCAGTAGATCTGGGATTAGAAACCAGTTCTCCCAAACAGCTCTGGCGCAGTGCATTTCCTAAGTCAGCGAACATCTGGATACACTCCTCTCAGCCGTGTATCTACAAGGTGCCAAATTTTTTCTCAAATTGCACTCATGCACAAAATCCGCTGATTAATACGATGCACCAAATATGAACAACAGACCATTTTACCCACTCTAAACTACCATTTTCACCCTTTCTTAAGGAGACATTGTAATGAGTACTTAAGGCCACTATGACTTTACTGAATAGGATGAGTTGCCTGAACTTGTACTAGAGACATACTGCTTTCCCAGAAAGGAAGAGGCACTTATAAATTGCAGGAAAAAGAAAGAAAACACCCATTACCTTTTTCATTACATGTTTACTGTAAATCTAATTTGTGTTTGCTTTTTTTTTTCCAGAAAAAAAAAGTTCCAAAAGCAAAGCCTGTGGTAACCTTTTATTTATTTATTTATTTATTTATTTATTTATTTATTTATTTATTTATTCATTCATTCATTCATTCATTATATATATATTTTTAAGATTTTTATTGGGGAATTGGGGGGATGGGAACAGTGCTGGGGAATTGGGGGAAGGGGAACAGACAAGTTGCTGTCCTTTTGTTCTTCAGTCTAGTTGTGGAGGACGCTGCTTCACTGGCCCAAGTTGGCACCATCATTGCGCTCTTCCCGGGTGAGGCAGATCAGTCGCCGGCTTCTGGACGGCCGCTCACTGCGGCTGCTGGCCGCTCACGCTGGCTGCTGGCTACACACGGTAGCCCATGGCAACCCACTGCCACAGGGGCTGCAGCCTACGCCGTCGCCAGCGACTCATGGCAGCCCAGCTCCAGGTTGAGCTGTGGTTCAGCATCTTAGCTGTGGAGGGCAGTGTCACTGGCCCTCATATGTGGGATCCGAACCGGGGCCCTCTGGCATCCCAAGCCAGTTCTTAACCATCGCGCCACTCGACCAGCCCACCTGTGGTAACCTTTTAGATTAGCAATGTATAAACCTCCTAAGTCTGTCTATAAACCTTGTAATTCTAAAAGCACAGTTTGCTCCCATTTGCTTAGTCATCCAGACTAAGAACTCATTAAAAAATGGGGGCAGCCTTTTTTATCAGTTACCTTCTTTAGAAGATGTAAAACAAGAGCCTCAACACCCAACATTCTCTTCGACTTGACCTTTCTTGGATCATTTCTGACCATCCCATCTCTTCTTCTTGTCTCCTTCTCTTGTCATTTTCTTTCCTTTTCTCTGTCAGTTCTCTCTGTGCTTTTCTGGATACCTTTTTCTGCCATACCTTCCACTCCTTCTACCTCATCCCCTTCTCCCTTTTTCCTTCCCATCTCAATCTCTCTCCTCTAAGCCATCTTACCCTTCCCTTTATTTTTCCTCTGTGTAGGGTAGGGAACTTATTTGTATTTGATCCTCATCTCTTGGCACATAATAATTGCTCAATAAATGTGAGGTGAACTTGGTGCCACATTCTTCCCAGCTTATTATTCTCTTTCTACGGAGTCTAGCAACCCCTACCAACACTTCATTAAGCGAATTCACTCATAGTAATAAAGACTAAAGCCAGATTCGTTTTCTGAAGTAGGTGAAAGCTTTAGGATAGTAGGTTACCTAGGTAGCTTTAGGTAGCCCGTGCTGAAAGTAGGCAGATTCTCCTAGATACCACTTTGCCAGTTCAAAGAAGTGTGCATGCCATCTCAGTGTGTTGGGAACTCATACTTACCTGAGTAAACATGGTGGCCATATTTGGATCAAGGACAGTGATGTTTGTGAGAAGCTCAGATGAGGCCACCAAAAAATTTTGTTGACCTAAGATCATTCACAATCTTAGGATCTTATAAAATCCCTCTTTGAAACCTAGTCAATGTACACTGCAGTGCTAGATATTTTGTGCTAGAGAGTGCTGTCCCCAGTGGAGAATGTCTCTTATGGTGATTACGAAATCATTTGGATTGTTAATACTTTCTTTCACATAAATCTATTTTTATGGCATATAGATATATGTACATTGTAAAATAGCTTTTCATTACTATTCATGTGTACCTATGTTAAAAAATCAACTACAGAAAAACAACAAAAAAGCTTTTATAAAGACAACCACACTCTTCCATTTTTTGTATACAACTGAGGAGATATAAGGTGGGAGTGGATAATTAGAACTGTATACAATTGTTTCACAAGAGCCCATGTCCCCATTCTCATGAGAAACAGAAAACTTGCTAGGGTCCTGTTTTGTTTTGTTTTCTGATACCTCTGTCCTTTTGGTCATGTAGCCCAAATATGATTAAGTTCCCCCATTGCTGAAGCCCTAGAGGGAAGTCCAAGAGGGAAATAAAAATGTATAAGAATATTTCCAGATTTTACTTTGTCCTTCTTGAAACTTCCAAAACAGAATGTGTGAGTGTGGGTGTCGGTGTTACACAGAAAGTCCTTTTAAAACCTTTCTTCCCATCTGTGCTACTGTCATTATCCATCCAAAGGAAGCTACTTCCTTTTCTTACCTCAAAGCTTCCTCCTTCTGTCTTGCTCAATCCCTAACCAAGAACTGTCCCATCCACCAGACTTTCCTGGTTCTCGGCTTCCTCTGTACCCTCTTTCTTTCCATTTCCATTTTTGTCTTCTCACTCACAGTCCTTTTCCATGCGATTTTCCCATTTTGCTTCTCCAGCTGTATTTTTTTATACCTATTGCCTTGATTCTGCCTCCTAAAAGCTAGTAAATATTAGCTTTTCTTTAGTGAGCAAGGGAGAGGAAAAGATGTGATAATACAATACTTTTTCTTAATATTCTTCATCAATTTTTCTTAATAGGTCTTGCCCCAGCAATGTACACTAGATGATCAAAAAATGAAGAGTAGTAGAAGGTTAATGAGGCTGCCATTGATGGCCGAATTTCTACCTCCAGAAAGTCTTATGGCTTGAAGTGTTTTTTGTTTATTCATTTAACAAACACGGATGGATCTTGTGTTATTTGTCCTGTGTGCCAGGAACTGTGCATGGTCCTGAGCTAAGTGCTGGTGACTCAGAAATGAAGGACATTTTTCCTGCCCTTAAAGATCTATCACCCTAAAATAAGAGAACTAAGGAGCTCCACAAACAATTTCTTGTTTAAGAATGCCTTATTAAAATGCAAATATGTCTGTAAGGATAATAACTTAAGCCCCTTCCTTCCTGGGGTGTTGGAACTGGGGAGATATGCAAGAATGTCCCATGCCAAGTAAGCTGTGAAACCACAGCATAGGTGCTTTACCCCACTCCTGAAGGCTCCCGATGCACATTAGCATATTAAAGGCTCTGAGAAGTCCTGCCAGAAATAATCATACCCATTTGTTCAGTGCAGCATTTTCAACATTC
The DNA here is from genome assembly GCF_001890085.2 of Hipposideros armiger. Taxonomy (NCBI): domain Eukaryota; kingdom Metazoa; phylum Chordata; class Mammalia; order Chiroptera; family Hipposideridae; genus Hipposideros; species Hipposideros armiger. Next base: position 1,856,799 of record NW_017731415.1, read on the forward strand.
ATTGAAGCATCAACTGTTTTCCCTCAGAGAATACTAACCAAAAATCCATAGAACAAGCGCTTTGCAAATGCTGTTCTAAACCAATCATTAGTTTGACAGCAAATGTGTTATCTCAACCAGGTGAGTCTAAGGACCTTCAGGAAACAGGTGGTGCAACAAATGGGCTCCCAAGAGGGTGATGGAGGCCCAGGGTGAGAAAACGGGCTAAAACCAAACTTGCTAATTTCTATGAATAGAAATAATTATGGAGCAGCTACTACGCGGTCCACACTGGGAGCCAATCACATCATAGCTCTGCCTCCAGCCATGGATGGGAGAGGGGACAAGAGTAGGATGACTTTGGCCCAGGCTCATCTACCTCTGGAGTTTAATTTTCTTTGTTGGAATATTGTCTTTTGGGAACAGATGGACTCCAGCATCGCTTTGCAGAACAAAATGTTAAGCCCAATTATAACTTGGTACTGCCTTATCTCCAATTCTTCTTTCAAAGAGAACTAGGCAAACATTAGAACATCTAGAAGCTCCAGTCCACCGCAGCTTACTCTCCTTCTTAACACGGAAGAAGACTTTTTATTTGACATGTTTTTGTTTCACCAAGTGTTGTGGCTGATTTTCAAAGGAAATGAGACCTTGGGCCACAATTTGAGCAATCACACAACACAAAGGCCCACAGTGGGTAACTTCACCGTCACAAAAGGTATTGATTTTTATTGGTTAAGCCAAAAATCTTTAAAAATGTTTCTTAGACACAATGAACTAGGGGAGGGGAAAAAAGTCATTCCAAAGATTTAAGAAAAAGAACATGTGGTATTAAGCTGGACACTTTGGGTATTCTTCCATTAATGACGCCCTATTGAAAAACTAAATTAGGGGAGTTAGAGAGAGGCTGAATTCAGAACTGTACTTTAAAGAAGGATTCTGAAAGATTCCCACTAACTCCCAGGAGATATTTCTGAAAGTGTGTTGGTGTGTGTGTGTGTATGTGTGCGCAGGCATGTGAGTGTGTGTCTGTGTGTGTATGTGTACAGTAATAAATATGGGGGTGGGAACAGAGGAGGAAGAGCGTGGAAAAGTTTCCAAAAAAGACCTGATTCTCCTTCAGTCAGGTTGACTTCCTCCCTAATGCTGGACAAGACAGGGACATCCCTGCCTTTATCTCCCCTTTGTATTTGCCTCCATCACATTCCAAAATTCTTCAGTGATGCTGCTGGTTGATAATAGAGCAATCTGTTTTCTAAGTTTTTTTTATATTTTATTTCATTTCAAAAGCCAAAAATTGTTACAACGAGAATCGGTCCTGACGAGTATGTGATCATGGTCTCTGAAGTACAATTTAATTGACTTTCACAGAAACAATAGCTATGTTAACTGAGTGCTCACTATAGGTCAAGCATTCTTAAATATATACATATATTTTATTGGAGAGCAGTGTGTTTTTCCAGGACCCATCAGCTCCAAATCAAGTCGTTGTTTCAATCTAGTTGAGGAGGGCGCATATCAGTGGCCTATGTGGGGATCAAACTGGCAACCTTGGTGTTATGAGCACCGCGCTCTAACCAACTGAGCTAACTGGCCACCCCAGTCAAGCATTCTTGTCATTGCCTCATTTAATCCTCACTGTATTCTGTTAAATAGTATTATTCCCATTTTGCAGATGAAGAAATGAAGGTTTATAGGGATTCGATGCTTAAGCCAGATCACAAAACTAACTCAGCCATTTCTGACTGGGAAACACAGAGTCTCAACCATTAGACACGCAGACACACACATTTAGATTACACACATATTTATTGAGCACCTACTACACAGAAGGCACTACGCTAGACAGCCTCTTGCATCAATGGTTTCTGACTTCTCCTAGATCGCAAGGACTCACCTGCCACAACGGAGTATTGCTTATGAGCCCTTTCACTACGTGCTCCATTGCAGAGGTGACATTCCACACTCAGAGGCCTTTTCTTAGCTCCAACTGTGTAGGAAAAAAAAGGTTTTAATTAAAGCAATGAAAAAGAATAATAAATGATAAATTGTATCACATTAAAATTAATAAATTCAGTTCACAAAAGAAACCATTAAGAGAGTGAAAATGTCAGCTTCAGAGTAGAGAAAGAGATTTGCAGTTACATATATTACACAAAAGACTTGTACCTGGAAGATGCAAACAGCTCCCACAAATCAATAAGACTGAGACAAATAATGCAAGAAAAAGATTGATTTTAAAAAAAAGATCACAAGTACTTTTGAAACTCTCCTGAAAGCTAGTGATGCTCTCGTCAAAAAAATGTACCCAACATATAAACCTTTCACATACCTTTTCAGTGGGTTCAGGGACCTTCTAAACCCCTTTCTATTTTAGGAACTCCTGCCCTAAGTAACAGCAAAAAATTTAACTGGTGAAGAAGAGATGGTAGCAGGGCTGCCGAGTGGCTCAGCTGGTTAAGAGTTCGCTTGGGAGCACCAGCTCTGAGCAGCAGGGCTACGGTTCGGATCCCACATATGAGGACCAGTGACGCTCGCCCTCTACAGCTAAGACGATGAACAACAGCTCGACCTGGAGCTGGGCTGCTGTGAGTTGCTGGCGACGGCGTAGGCTGCAGTGGGGCTGCAGTGGGCTGCCGTGAGCTACATGAGTGGCTGGCAGCCAGCATGAGCAGCTGGCAGCCGGTGTGAGCTACCGGGAGCCGCTGTGAGCGGCCGATCAATGACTGGCGACCAATTGCCTCACCGGGGAAGAGCGCAATGATCATACCAACATGGGCCAGTGAAGCGACATCCTCCACAACTAGACTGAAGAACAAAACAGCAATTTGTCTACCTGTCTGCTCCCCTTCCCTGATTCCTCAACGCTGTTACCCTCCCCCCAATTCCCCAATAAAATCTTAAAAAAAAAAAAGAAGAGATGGTAGCAGAAGAAATAGAGCCAGAAATGACTTGGCCCTCAATACACAGACAAATTCCTCTCATAGGAAACGGGGAAAGAGTCATGATTCACTCCACAGGTAGTTACTGGGGGCCTCCCGTGGGAAGTATCTGCTAGGACCCGGGGACACAGCAGGAAATTGTACAGACAAGGTCCAGACCTCATGGAGAATGTTGTTCAGAAAGGAAGACAGGTGAGTAAACACACACTAGATTTGTGTCCTCACTTTGCATTTTGGAGCTTCTCAATGCTTCCAAGGGTGTCCAGAAAGCCAGCTAACTCAGTTCTAGTTGGATATCATAAAGATATTGCTGTTGCCCAGTTTCTGTCCCAGTGTGTAAAGTTGAAAATATAATGAGCACCTCTATTAACAAAAAATGTGGTCTTTTGTATTGCCTTTGGTAAAAAAAAAAAAAAAAGCAAATAGACCTGCTCTTTCAAATGTTGATCCCAACACCTGTCCTCCAAAATTGCTATTAATGTATTCTCTTCAAATTAGGACTTTTGATTTTCTGTGGATAACAAGAATATCAATTATGCCTTTTGGGGGGCCATTTCTTTTAAAATTTAAAACACCTCCTTTTTTGTTCAATATGTTGTTCGATTCAGGAGGTTGGGGTAAGGTATCTATTAGTAGGAAACCAACTACACATCCTGTGTCTTTATATTGTACCATTTCAAGCTTGTCAATTCTTTTTTTTTAATGTTTATATGAATGTTTTTACTTATTTATAACCCATTTATTTCCACAAAGTCATTGAAGCAATTCACAAGAAAATATACCATAAAATAGAAAGCTATAAATATACTAAATCAGCATCAGAGAAATTGCAGAGCAATTAGAAGATGAAAACAAGGATGTAGGTTGTAGCCTATCTACTTTGGCCATCATTATTAAAGAGGAGCCATAAATTTCATGTCAACCTTGGAGGCAATCAAAGGCAGGATTTACAACATCCATAAAAATAAACATGGCTGTCCAGTGGAGAAGAATACCAAAGTCACATGAATTTTTAACTTAAAACAGAAGAAGCTGTGCTTACCGTGCTTAGGACTCTGCCTCCAACCCCTGGGGGTATGAGCTCAGCCTGCTCTGATGATGAGGGTGAAAAAGTCGGCGAAGAACCACCTTGAGGGGAGTCAAGGTTTCCTTCCCACTTAAGTTTGAGAAAAATGTCATTAATGCATCTTTCTAGGTGGCATCCTGAGTGCAGCAGCAGTCAATGTCCCTATGGCATATGCAGTAAAGGTTTTCCAGTAGCTGCCTCTTATGATGTCCTTCAAAGGCATCAAAGGGCACAGCAAGTATATGCAACCAGGTGGAAAAAAATTCTGTGAGACCCAAAGTCACGTGGTCTCAATTTATGAGCTCATCAAATTTTAAGGTTACCTAAAGGATTGAGAATGAGGAATAAGCAAGATCATGTGCATATGGTTGGAGTTCCCTGGCAACCAACCTCAGTCATAAGAGCGAACAAGTTCAGAACGTTTGCAATGTGGCAGGTGCTTCAATGCCTTGTTTTATTTAATCTGTACAATAATTCTTAAGGTAGGGGTATTGATCAGGATTCTTTCAGTTGCAAGTGACTAAAGCCCAACTCACTCTGACAGAGAGAGAGAGAGAGAGAGAGAGAGAGAGAGAGAGAGAGAGAGAGAGAGAGAGAGGGAGATTTTTATTTGATGATGTATTGAATATTCTGGGGCTAGATGGAACTTGTGCCTCTCTCAATATCTACTTACCACTCAGTGTCTAGTTTCTTCTAGGAGTGGATAAGATGACATCTCACACCAGGCTTACACAGAAAGAGACTGCCTCCTACATCATCCAAGCCAGTCCTGAAAGTAGACCCTGATTCGCCATTTTTGGGTCCCCTGCCCACCCATTGGCCCGGTCAGTGTGTCTGGAGGATGTGGCCCTCTAACTGGCTGGCCTTGGATTGACAGCTCCATAAGAATCTCATGGAGTTAGAGGATGAGGAGCATTGCCCAGAAGGAATGGAGGCAGGGTAGACAAAAGTACCAGTCAGTCCCTGCAGTACATACAATAGTATTATCCCCACTTTACAGAGGAGAAAATGGTGACTCAAAATGGCAAATGGCAGAGCCAGGATGAGATTGTAATCATAATAGGTTGGGTTGTTCTGTGGTAACCAAAAATACACCCTGAAATGTTAATGGCTCAGTGCACCAAAACATTAATCTTTATGTCCCTTACATACCTGACTCAGACTGGTGGGAGGGAAGGCTCTGCTTCCCACAGAACTTAGGGACCCAGGCTGACAGGAAAGGTTCTAGCATGTAGAAAATTTAGGTTCTGAGCCCAAAAAACAGAGGAAGAGTGTAAAACACTCACAGCCATCGCTCACTAGCCAGACTTGGTCATGTGGCTCTGCCTAATGTAAGATATTTAGGACATGACTGCGGGGGAGGGGCAGGGGAAGGGCTGCGGTGTCCACATGGATATTGGTGAGTATGAAGTATTCTGTCTTGTCGGTCTGTACAACTCCAGACCTTTATCTCTTAGCTATTATACCTCAGTCACATAGCCCTCAGGTGCCACACAAGCAAATGTGAGTAGTAAAAATTTCTAGCTAGCCTTTCCCCCTGAACATCCAAAAGTGATAAAGGGACAGATATTCTAGTTGCTCAAGTGACCCTAGGAGAAAGGAGACTAGCTCCAGAACAGAGCAGGCTTGCAAAGCTGTCTGGCTAACACGCTGTCCAAAGGGCCATGTCAGCACCCTGCCTTCCCCTCAGGTGCCACAGAGCAGGGGGCTGACATGGAGACTGGCTGCTACAGCCCCATCTGTAGGGCTGCCCAGGGCTGAGTCCAGCCGAGAGACAGCCTCCTTTAGGCTGCCAGGTACTGGGACAAACCTCCAAAGCAATTGTGCTTTGCAGCCAAGAGTTATGTTTCTGCATGTAGCATTTCTCATGCCTTGGATTCTCGACTTCAGTGACAACAGCAGGCTGTCCCAGGATGGCCCAAATATACCTGGATTGCCACAACTTAAACTCCTGGTGGACACTCAGGGCACGGTGTGATGGCTTCAGGTTTTCTGATTTCTAAAAGTTTGAATTCAACAGAGGGACGGTGGTTGAGAGGTTTGGAGAACAGTGCACGGCAGCGTGGTGACACCAGATGGGAGCATATAAACCTGGATGAGTGGCCGCCAGCTGGACTTCTGAAAGGACCTTCGTGCTTTGCTGTTCTTCATGCTGAGAAGGCTCGTGCACCGGATTGTCACATTACTGTTTCCTTCTCAATGTTCCGGTGTTTCTTCAAATGCCAGGTATATGAAGAAGCCTTTGTCCATCACCCAGATAACCACTCTCCCACACAGACAAACAAGAACCACAGAAAGTTATAAAGGTATTTTTTTGGTGGAGGGACAATCGTATATTATGACATGCTGTTACATTTTTTTGAGCGTCATCATGGCATTGTCGTTATATGGGTGGCTATCCTGTTCTTGGGAAATCTTTGCTGGACTAGGTAGAGATGGTTTCATGATGTCTGTCACTTACTTTACATGGTTCAACAATAGTAAGAACCCACACATGTGTATATACATCGCATAAAGACACACACACACAGAGGCAGGGGAAAAGCAAATGTGGCATAATGTTAATAATTGGTGGATTCAGGTGATGAGAAATGGGTGTTTGTGGCCTACTGTTATTTCAACTTTTCTATAGATTTGAACTTATTCAAAAGAAAAAGAGAAAACACACAAAAAAAGAGCCTCCCCTCCCACTTTCTATCCTTTATCTTGCTTTATTTTCTGCAAAGCACTTACAATTCTCTGAAATAATGGATTTATGAATGTCATTCATTATTGCATCTCCCTCTTCCACTGGAAGGTAAGCTTCTGAGAGCAAAGCTTTTGTCAGTCTAGTAAACCACTTTAACCCAAGCACCTAGACCAGAGGTGCGCTCGATTAATAGTTGTGGAATGAATGAATGAGTGAGTGAATGATCTACCAGATACCCTTGACCATGCCACACCCCAGTCTCCTTAGGGATGAGTCAGGGGAAGGTGCTTTTAGTACCTCCCATGCCTCAACAACCAAACAGCCCCCCAGATGACCATCGAATCAGCAAATGCTGATTGGACAGGCAGGGCACAATGCAGTAGAATAAGTGTGATGATGGAGATAAAATAAAGTAGAGGCTTCAAGAGCTACAGAAACAGGGAGATACCAGTCTTAATGGAGATATGAGACAGGTCCACACAAAACAAAGATGATGATGAAAGCCTTTTCTCTTTATACGGGCACTTGGGCAAACATTGGCCCCGTGAACCCTCAGATCCACCCTACAAGACAGGTAAAATCATTAGCCTATTGACAGAGGAGGGGCCCAAAACAGAAAGGCTTATGTGACTTTCCCAAGGTCCACCACTTTTGACTGGCAGAGCCAAGATTGGAACCCTGTTTTTCTGAATAATTTGCCCTTTTCAACATACATTGAACCATTTCAAAATATTATTCACAATGACTAACAGGCAGCATTTTTAATTCCCAAATGAGTTACATATTTATACATATACACATACTAGGGGTGCCAAAAGAAATGTATACAAGTGGACACTTTGGTCAACGTTGCTCAAGCAGTAGTTCACCGTAATCAGAATTGTCTGGATGCTAATAATAACCACTTTGAGCACCTCTTGTAATTGCAGAAGTCAGACATGACTTGTATCCATCTTTTGTTATCAGCATATATTGAGTATTACAATTTTAATACAGTTTTTCTTTCTTAAAATGCATATACATTTTTTGGCACCCTCTGTCTATATATATATACAAATACACACAACACACACAACACACATACACACACACACACACACACACGTGTGTATACTATTTGAGGACATATACAGTACTCAAAAGCACATCTCCAAATAGTTTATCACATAAAAGAAAACAGAGATTACTTGTCTAAATTATAGAGCCTTGTAATGTACAATGACAACTACTTATTTTGTCATTGAGACGAAGGTTCTAGACGTACTGGCTTTGAGCTAAGCTTCTGTGCACTTTAAGACAAGTGCTTCTGCTCCTTAATCCACCGGCCTGCCCTTCTGGACTTCCATCTCCAGAAAGACAGCCAGTCCATTACCGTGGGTGGCCTCTGAGCTCTGACATCGCACCCTGACAACCCCTAATACCTTGTAAGCTACACACAGCCCTGCCTCAATCAATACTTGAAAAGAAACCAAACAGAAATTTCGAGCATTACAAAAAATAGTGCTGTTCACTCGGTAGGTTTCACTCTTAACCAGGAGTCGATACTACCACTTGCCTGATAGGAAAAGGGGACTGGTTGAAAAGCATCCTTCCTATCTTATGCAAGGAACAGAAAGACGGATTCCTAAGCAGTGGCACTTATTAAAAATTCAATAGTACTTTCTAGTTAGATTTGAATGCCTTTTGATCAAGGTTCAACTCAGGTAATTACATTTCTATCCAAATTTCCAGTGGTCTCCAATTTGCTCAAACAGGCTTCTAGACTTTGACTGCTGTAAAATATAGTGTTGAGCTAAAGCAATGCAATGCTCAAATATATATTTTATATTTTAGAAACCTAGGCTGAGAAAACTGACTATAAAGTCTTCATTCAAGATCTGTTGGGTTTCTTTTCTTTCTTTCTTTTTAAACAGCCCTTTTGAGATATAATTAATATACCATACAATTCACCCATTTTAAGTACACAATTCAATGTTTTTTAAAATATGCACAGCGTTGTGTAAATATCTATCACAATCTAATTTCAGAATATTTGTGTTATCCAAAAAGGAAGCTCAGTACCCATTAGCAGTCATTCCGTGTTCCCTCCAGTCCTCCTCTCCCCCAAGCCCTTTACAACCACTGCTCTACTTTCTTTCTATATAGACTTAGCTATCCTAGACATTTTATATGAATGAAATCATACCATGGGATCTTTAATGACTGACTTCTTTCACTTCGCATAATGTTTTCAAGGTTCATCCATGTTGTGGCATGTATCAGTACTTTACTCGCTCTTATTGCCAAATAATATCCCATGGTATGAATATACAACATTTTGCTTATACATTCATCAGTTAATGAACACTTTGGTTGTTTCCACTTTTCTTTTTCCACTTTTGCCTATTATGAATAACACTGTTACAAACATTCATCTGCAAATTTTGGGGTGGGTATATATTTTCATTTCTCTTGGATATATACCAGGACTGGAATTGCTGGAGCATGTGGTAACTACGTGTTTAACTTTTTGAGGACCTGCCAAACCGTTTTCCAAAGTGGCTGAACCATTTCACATTCCCATTGGCAATGTGTGAGAGTTGCAATCTCTCCACATCCTCGCCAACACTTGTTATTGTGAGAATTTTTAAGTATAACCATCCTAGTGGGTGTGAAGTGGTATCTCTTTGTGGTTTGATTTGCATTTCCATAATGACTAATGACGTTGAACATCTTTTCACATGTATATCTTCTTTGGAGAAATGTCCCTTCATGTCCTTAGCCATTTTTTAATTTGGTTCTTTGTCTTTTCATTGAGCTGTAGGAGTTGTTTATATCTCTTAGATACAAGCCCCTTATCAGATATATGATGGGCAAATATTTTCTCTCATCCTGTCTGTTGCCCTTTCACTTTCTTGATACTACCATTTGCAGCACAAAAGCTTTAAATTTGGGTGTAGTCTAATTGATCTATTTTTTCTTTTGTCGCTTGTACTTTCATTGTTGAGTTGGAAAACCTTACTTTTCCTACTGTGGTTTTTTTTGTTGTTGTTGTTGTTTTCACACCACTACTGCATTCACAACATTTCTGACACCAGATATGTAGGGTTTTTTTCTCACACCAAGCAATTCTCTGACACCAAGCAATTCAACTCAACTCTGATACCATCTACCTGGAGATAGTGTCAGATCCCACAAGCCAAGGGCTCAGTCTCTCAAGGCTGCCCCTACTTCAGATGCCAGTCTCAAGACCGGGATGTTACTTATGCCTCTGGCTATAAATTGGAGGTTCCCACAATCCCTTCCTTGGGTTCAATTAATTTGCTAGAGCAGCTCACAGAATTCAGAGAAACATCTACATATGTTTGCTATTTTATTATAAAAGCATATGCTAACGGGTACAGATGAACTGCCAAATGAAGAGATACATAGGGTGAGGTCTGAGAAGTGCCCAACCAAGCACAGGAATTTCTGTCCTCATGGAGTTGGGGGTGTGGCACCCCTCTTGGTATGTGGATGTGTTTACCAACCCAGAAGCTCCCATACTTTAGGGATTTTTATGGAGCCTTCATCACATCGGCAGGGTCAATCATTAACTTAATTTCCAGCCCCTTTCCCCTTCTTGATGGATAGAGGTTGGGAGGAAAAGTTCCAAGATTCTTATCATGCCTTGGTATTTCTGCTGATCCACCCCCACCCAGGAGCCCACCAAGCATTGCCTCATTAGCACAAAAGTTGCTCCTATCACCCAGGAAATTCCAAGGGATTTAGGAGTTGTGTGTCAGGAACCAGAATCAAAGGCCAAACATTAGAACAAGAGATGTTACTAGTACTTTTATCACTTAAGAAATTACAAGAATTTTAGAAGGTCTATGACAGGAACCCAGGGTCAGAGACTGATATATACCAGGGGTGCTAAAAAAATGTAGACACATGACTTGTATTCATCTTTTATTATTGGTATATATTGAGTATTACTATTTTAATACAGTTTTTTCCTTTCTTGAAACATGTATACATTTTTTGCCCCTCCTCTCCCCACATATATATATTTGGGGAAGGGGAAATTTTCCCCCTTCCCCCTTAATTCTTATAGCTGGTAGGATTATTAAAATGACATAAGGCAGATTAGCTGGAGAAAATCAAGTTTTAAAACCTGCACATGGGGAATTCACATAAGCATGAAAATTCCAAAGACAGTAAAGCAAAATGAGGCATATACTTTATTCCAGACCAAGTCAGGGGAAACAGGGGGCCTAGGACTTCAAAGGGAAGTAAGACAAATGTACAAGGGAATGAAAAAGAGTTAATGTTTAGTAAACAAATGTTTGTTGGGCCATCTTGAAACAATGAGACAGGGAGGACTTTGATCAAATGGGCTTTGCTAGGTTCCTCCCTGTCTAGCATCTCCAGTTCAGATGAATGTATAGTTGTCGGTGATAAGATCTCCCTTCCTGGAGCAGGTCCTTCGGCTCTTTTAGGCAGTAAAGGAGGAGGTTAAATATCTTTTTTAGTTTTCCTAGCCTTGATTATTTTTAACTCAAAATACTCTACATGTCAGGGTGGTACATCTTGGAGATATATATATATACCGAGGGTGCCAAAAAATATATACACATGACTTGTATTCATGTTTTTTGCTATTGGTATATATTATTACAATTTTAGTACAGGTTTTTTTTGCCTTTCTTAAAATGTGTATACATTTTTTGGCACCCTGTGTGTGTGTGTGTGTGTGTGTGTGTGTATACATGTATGTATACACACATTCTGTTATTTTATAGCTGTACTATCCAAGAAACTGTTGGCCATGGCCATGAAGATTCACTCCTATATTAGCTTCAAAGACTTTTTAAAATTTATTTTTCAGTTAGAGTTGACATACAATATATTAGTGTCAGGCATAGCACAGAGTGATTAGACATTTACATACCTTACGAAGTGATCGCCACAGTAAGCCTAGTACCCAACTGGCACCATAGTTAGTTATCACAATATTTTTGTCTATATTCCTACATGTAGGTAGGTCTATGATCCACTTTGAGTTCCCTTTTGTATATGATGTGAGGTAGGAGTCCAATTTCATTGTCTTTCACGTGGATATTTAGTTGTCTCAAAACCATTTGTTTAAAAGACTACTTTCTCCATTGAACTGCTTTGGCATCTTGTCAAAATCAATTAACCAGAAAGGTAAGGATTGGGCTTATTTTTACATTGGCATGCCGTACATACTCCTCCAAAAGTTACAATTAATTAAATTGATGTGTTTTAATTATTTGGGAAATATTTTATGTGCTCCTAGAAAATTTGCAAAGAATACGTAGACTGGTTAAAGATGACATCTTAAAGATGACTTTAAGCCCCCTCCATGGTTTATAAGAAATATTAGTTTTCAAATGAAAATATTAAACTAAGATATCGGCAATAATTATAAGAATAGTCATAGCCAGCATATATTGAGCCTGGAGCTGTGCTAAGCTCTGGAAGTATGTATCACATTTAATTTACAAGAACTCTACGAGCTCAGTGTATAGTTGGTTTTCCCAGATGAGGAAACTGAGGCTTACAGGGGTTAAAAACTTGCCTCACACAGCTGGTGAGTCACTTGTGAGTCTCAAAATCTCAGATGAACTGATCCCCCTCTGTCTCATGGGTGTAACTTGTAGGTATTGTGTGATACCAGATCTGAAAGTCTAAATGTTCCCTCAGGGCCTGAGAGCATGGTCCAAAGCAGCCCACTACATACCTGAAATTTCCTTGAAGGCCCCACGTTGAATCTTTCATTCATGCAAGATTTTTCATCTTCATAATAGATGTATTTATTTAAATTACATAATATATGTGCTTATTTATTTTATTAAAGTTTATTGGGGTGACAATGGTTAGCAAAGTTACATAGATTTCAGGTGTACAATTCTGTAATACATCATCTACATATCACATTGTGTGTTCACCACCCAGAGTCAGTTCTTTTTCTATCACCATATATTTGACCCCCTTTTCCCTCATCTACCACCCCCCTCCCCCCCTTACCCATGTGTGCTTATTTAAAATAAAGCTGGCTCCTGTAGGTAACACATTAGGAGGGGATTCCCTTGTTCTCCTCCTCCTCCTTTCTTTTTAAATTGCAACTAAAATATTTCAGAAACTATTATGTATTTCCTTTTCTAAAACCCTCTAAGACTATCATCCTCAGTCTTCCCCGAAAGAGCCGTTGGGGTCACGGGATTCTGCTAATAACACTGGTGAGCTGACTGCTGGACTCGGCGCACTTCCGAAGCATAGCTATGAAGCAATTTCCTTTAAGCAAATTTTATTTTCATACTGACTTACGTTATACAAGTGAAGATGTATGTATTCCCATGGGAACAAAGAAATGTAGCCCCAACATGTAATTTTGAAACGATTGCATCTGCAGGAAAGCTTTTCCAATCACATAGTCTACAAGGAAGTGCATCATTTTTGGTAAAACAATGATAAAGCCACACTAAGTCACAAGGAGAACAAATCATTTGCTAAAACTTTAAATGCTGCGTCAGGGTCTGCATCTCCTTGTGGAGTAAATTCCATGAAAGGAAATGTGCCACCCGTATTCCCTGGGCTTTATAATCAATCTGTTATTACTTTTAAAAGGAAATAAAAAGTGTTAAAATGCTTAACATCTTAAAATGTGTTAATTAAGGGTGATCTCTTAGGCAATCCATGGTTAGAGTCACGGATGTGTTTGCTTAATATTTTTTTGTATTTTCTTTATAGCAAAAATGGGTTTGTTCAATACACATTATGTCTTCATAATCCTAATTTTTTTCCTCTGGAAATTGATTTCCTCAACGGGTGTTCAGTTTTCTGACATAGCAGTCAGAAAAGGAAAGGCCTGTCAGTGTGCTGATCTTAAAATTTAATAATTTCTGAAGGTCTTTTCTAAACCTATTAATTCAGCTTGATAGGGCAGCAAAAGGGAAACCTCGTCAAGTATGCTTCTGGAAGATGCCTGACAAATTGGGGCAGCAGGCAAGCCGGAGGTCTGTTTGCAAGAGGGCTGAAATATTTCTCAGAAAGAACCCATCCTAAGAGAAAAGGGGCAGAGCGTAATGAGGAGAACCCAGTAAGAAAGGTTTGGTCCCAGCACCAAATCGACAGCAGTCTCAAATGGCATCGTAGAAGAGCTTTTCATAAAGACACAATTCACAAAAGCACGGTCCAAATTTAGGGAAACTAGCAAGGTCCGGTCCGTGGTCTCAGAGCTAACAACACTGAGGGTGTGGAACGTGGAAAGAGGACGCAGTGGCTGGAGGGAGGAGGATGGGGAAATAAACGCCTTGACCTCAGCCTTCTCCTGCACTTTTATCTTCCTCTCATTGGCCAAACCCAACAATATGCCAGAGGGGAAGAGAGCACATTACTAAGTCCACTTGGGTGGCAATGTCCTCCAGCCAAAAACCTCCAGAAACACAGCTGTCCTTGAACAGTTGGGTTTATCGCTCATTATAGTGGAACAAGCATGTGCCCCTGAAGAGTCTCAGTAAGGGGATGTGAGAGAGGGCTTATTTTTAGGGTTTGGGGGCATGATGGGTAATTCAGGGAGGGGGTCGAGATGGGAGGGGCTTTGCTCTGAATTGGATGCTGTCAGAAAGTGAGGCGAAAGCAGCTTCTGCATCAATTACAGCTTTCGCCTCACCTCATTGCTCTCTAATTCTAGATAAGACAGATTCAGATACCCAATCATAGGATTGTCGCCTCTTCCTGACAGCATCTCTCTCTTGTAGCTAAAATGGTTGGCCTTTTTTGTGGCTTGGACAATGTTCACATTTTTCTCTGTGTTCCAGTGTGATTACAGAGTGGTCTGGCTGACCCAATACATCCTGTCATAGAGTGGCTTTGTCTGGTGTTGAGGTGCTATGACTCCCCACATCCACTCTGGGGTGTATCCTGGGAGGCTGACCCATGAACAAGAGGAAAGCAGCCCCTCTTCTCCAGGACCTAGTATCAGCTAGGCTTTGGGATTCTCCTGTTGAGCATAAAATTGCCACAGAACCTGGATAAGAGCACTGAAGATGCATAGTTCTGCATCCAAAGTGAGGTCCGTGATCAGTCCTCATCTCTGAGTCCAGCTCTCCAGGTGGAAAAGTAGAAAGCGATAGAACTCATGGAAAGAAAAGCCACAAACAAAACACTAGTGCTCAAGATGCTCTGTCTTGGACTGCGTCTTCACAGAACATGACACAAAAGGAAGAGGGCCTTCCCTCCCATGTCACCACAGGTCACTGGGTACTGTGAAGCTTAGGCACCCGGGGTCACGGTTACCTTTGTGAAGGTGTCTGGCAGAGCCCTGGGGATATACTGCATTCCAGCGCCTGATTAGAAACTGATCATCAGTGAAGCAGAGAAGGCCCAGCAGGCATAGGTGGCCCAGGAGCATAGAAAAGGTGCCACTTGGGGATAGCCAGATACAAGCAGGGGCCTTGGCAGGAAGCTGAGATACTGAATTACATAAGAGGGAAGAACCAGAAAAATTGGGGCTTACCATTATTATAACTTTGTTAATATCTGTGGTCTGTGGAAGCCTAGAGGAACCTAGTATACATATTTTTAAACACCAAATAAACTAATTTTATAGGCATTTAATTAAAACGAGCTTCTTCTTGAGTTTGGCACCAACACACATTGTACTTTTAACAGCTTTGTGCATCATTTCTAACCTATAAATGTGGATAATCATGCTTACTTATTTATAAAGTTCTTTGAGGTTTTTGGATGAAAGGCTCTTTTAAAGTACAAAGCATTAATTTTTGTGGGTGTGACAAGAGCACTAGATGAGAAATGCACATAAAGCAATATAAAAATTTGTGTGTTCTTTCTTGCTTTCAGTTCTGGGTTGCTTTCTTCACAGAGACACAAAAGCCAGTCTCCAACAGGAGATCTGGGGTTTGAGATAACAGAACGAATAAAGTGCTGTGAGTATAAAATTCTAGACAGGCTGGAATCGGCTACTCCTCTTAAGAGTGTAAGAAATAAATTGATAGACCAAGTATTTTGTGCACGTGAACTCCTCCTTTCAGTAAGTTGCACTGACAATCTTAAGAGTATGTAAATGGACCTCTATTTATAGACCCATTATATCCATTTTGACCAGCACGAGCCAGGGTACCATAGCAATAGTCAGTCATTACAAGTAACTAGACCACAAGAGAAAAATGGGCCAGTTGCTAGGTGATGACTTTCAATCTATCATTTTAGGCAATAAATATAAGATGAAGTTATGAGGAAAGGAGCTATTCATAGCTAAAATGGCTATTATTTATGGCACGGAACTGAAATCAGATGAAGTTGAGAAGCCCAACGTACCACCCCAGAAGCCAAGATACTACACAAGCAGACATATTTCAAGGACAAATCCAAAGGTAAGTAGAAAGCAAGGATTTAGGATGACGGTAGAAAGGATAAAAGGTTTAAAAAAGAAAGAGTGGACTCGGCTATGTCACTTGGTATCATGTTTCAAACCATCAAAGTAGAAAGGGAGAAACATTTTTTTCAGAAATTTCTCATTTCTGAGAAAGAACAAGAAAAATCGGTCAGCTCCTATCAATCAATAAGTTAGCAGGTGGCAATAATGTCTTTGGCACAATGGCATATGCAAATGCCACGTGATACCCTGTGTCCCTGCCCTCTGAGGGCATAGAAATTAGTCTGGAAATATAGAGAAATGCAAATGAAATGGCCTTAATAACCTAAGGCATTAAAATCCATCGCTTAAAACCTTTGCACAGCATAAAACAGGCAGTCAATGCCAGCTAAATATTAATAATAAAGAATTTGTATCAGTGTAATATGTTCTATAAGGGGCACCTATGGCTGACTCTACAGAGTGGGAACCTCAGCTATCGCAAACCCAGTGAGAATTACAAAGCATGAGAAAGCCCACCCTTTTTTACTCGATTACTTTAACAAGCCCAATAGTCTAGAGCAGTGGCTCTCAGACTTCAGCGTGCAGCAGAATTACCTGGAGAACTTGGTAAAATGCAGATGCCTGCGTCTCACCCACCCACCCACAGAGTTTCTGATTTAGTAGAGCTGAGCAGGATAATTTGCATTTCTAATGTGGTCCCAGGTGATACAGATACTTCTGATCTGGGGAGTACATTTTGGATTATAAGTAAATTTTAAAATGTGAAAAGAGGATACTAATAACAGCTAGCATTGACTGCATACCCACAATGCCACTATACTTCAATTTGATGAAGATAGATAGATTTTAGATAGATCAATAGAGATAGATAGATGAATGATAGATTTTAGATAGATCAATAGATAGATAATAGATGATAGATACTCATAGAGTTTCTAAGTTTAATGTATGCACAAACAAAAATAGATATTACTTATTTCTATTTTATAGATAAAGAGCTAGAACTTGGCTCAGAGAAGTTAAAACCCTTCCCCACAGTATGTAAGAGGAAGGGCACACACGTGAGCCCTGGTCTGTCTCAATCAAAGTCCATGCTCTTCCCAACATAACACTCTGCTTCTCTGCGAGGCAGCCAGCCACCCGCTAACAGCAAAAAAAGTCAGCTTACGGTGTTGAACAAACTTGAAAATCAACTAACGCCGGATAGAAGAACACAAACTGCACAGTAGCCTGGGGTCTTTAGGACAAGACAATACAGCCTGACCCTCGACAGGCTGGAGACAAGGAACCAGTGTTGGGCTGCAGTTTTATTGCTTGGAGTGACCCTTGACAGAGGCGTGGGTGGCTGGGCCTCCCTGGCAGCCCTAACTTTGTCATAACTGAAGCAGAAACTGGCTGGCATGACCTTCAAAATCCACAGAAAAGACAAGAGGAGATGGTTCAAAATGACCTTTTTTCTTGGAAAGGCTCACATTTCCTCCATTGATCTTGGCTCCCAAAAATAATTATAAGTGGAAGCTGAGGGGGGTTAAAGCTATAGAAAGTGTCTCCTGACCATAATAAACACCAAAAAATGGGAAAAGCATCTCTCCTCTCCCCACCACCCTCCTCTCCTCCTCCACTTCCTCCTCTTCTTCCTCCTCCTTACAGGAAGTCCAGATGTTTGTATATGATTGGAGGTATCTATCAGAATTCCTTTTTTTTTTCTTTTGCATAAGAATAATGAATTGTTCCACACCATTTCTGGGAAACTAATAAAACTCTTCCTCCACTTTGTTGAAATCAATTGACCATGTGTGTGTGAATCTCTCAAGTTTGGTTTCTGGACTCTATTTTGTACAATTGATCAAATTTGTCTACGTTGTTGTTAATATGACATCGTCTTGATTACTGTAACTTCATGATAAATCTTGAGATTAGGTAGTGTAAACTTTGTTCTTTAGTTTGAAAGTGGTATTGGCTATTTTAGGTACACTGCATTTCCATCACAATTTCATGGATTTTAACAGGGATTGTGTTGATAAAGTAGGAGAAAAGTTGATATATTAAAAATACCAAGCCTTCAGTTCTATGGGCATATTATATCGCATTTTCTAGTCTGCTTCAATTTACCTCAACAATAATTTGTAGTTTTCAGCATAATAGTGTCCCCTCATTCGCAGTTTCGCTTTTCAGGGTTTCCATTACCAATGGGTCAACCTCAGTCTGAGAATATTAAACAGAAATTTCCAGAATTAAACAAGTCATAAGTTTTAAATTGTGCTCCATTCTGAGTAGCGTGACGAAATCTCGCGATATCTGCTCCATCTCGCCCAGTACATGAGCCCTCCCTTGGTCCAGTGTCTCCACACTGTAGACACTTCCAGCCTGTTCATCATTTAGTAGCCGAGCCGGCTTGCTTATTGGATCTACTGATGTGATATCGCAGTGCTTGTGGTCATGAAACTCTTAGTTTACTTAATAATGGCCCCAAAGGGCAAGATACAGCTGGCAACTCAGATACACCAAAGAGAAGCCGTAAAGTGCTTTCTTTCCGTGAAAAGGAGAAAGTGCTTAACTTAATAAGGAAAGAAAGAAAAAAAAAGTGCACTGAAGTTGCTAAGCTCTACAGTGAAAACTAATCTTTTATGGCAAAATTGTGAAGAAAGAAAAAGAAATCCGTGATAGTTTTGCTGCGCACCTCAGACTGCAAAAGTTACAGCCACGGCGCATAAGCATTTAGGATAAGACAGGCACTAAATTTGTGGCTGTAAGACATGAACAGAAAACATGTTCTGATTGATGGCAACGTGTAGCATTAAACCTATAGGAAGGCTTCAGCCAGAGATTCCCCTGAAATGAGTGACACCGAGCCATTTACTGCAAGTAAGGAGTGGCTACACACATTCAGGAATAGGTTTGGCATCTTATTCGCTCACATCATCACAAGAAGAAGAAGGGTGAGTACAAAAATAAAATATTCTGAAAGAGAGAGACCACAGTCACATAATTTTATTACCTTATATCATTACGATTGTTCTATTTTATTCATAGTTGTTAATTTCTTATTGTGCCTAATTTATAAATTAAACTTTATCATAGGTATATATGTATAGAAAAAATATAGTGCATATATATATATATGTATATATATATAGTTTTGTACTATCTGTGGTTTCAGGCATCTACTGGGGGTCATAGCCCTCAGATAAGGAGGAACTATTATATACAAGTATTATGTATCTTTTGTTAGCTTAGTCCCTAAATATTGTGAGTTTTACTTTGTTGGGCTCTGTATATTTTTATATTCCCATAAATATTTGCGAGCTTTGTTCTGGAATATGGTTAAGTTACTTGGAAATTGGAAACGGTTTGATTCTTGTGAGTCTTGCTGTAAAGCTTTGTCAGGCACCACCAGGCAGCACTTAGTGCGGGATTAATTTTTCCCCACTAGTCAAGTAAAACCCTTCTGAGCACTCTATGCCTTGTGAATGACAACATTTTCTATTCTTGCCGGTGAGAGCATGCAATCTTCCTGGCCCTGTGTGAAATCTTAAGGGCTGTTTTCCTCTAATCCTTTCAGATGGGTCTTTTCCCAGCCTTGGGTAGTTTTCTTACATGTAGATGCCGATCATTACTCAGCTGACTAGGCAAGGGATATCCTCCATAGATGCCCAGAGTGCTGTCTGTGCAGCTCTCTCTTCTCAGGGATTCTCCCATGCAAGCTCTAGCAGTTTGGGAACTTAGTTTCCCTGGATGCCTGTGTTTGTCTCCTCAATGCAAGGAGACCACTGGCAGCCACCTGAGTTCCATGTTCTGCTCCAAGACCTGGAAAGTCCAAGCAGTAAACTGGGGCAACCATCGGGGTTCATTCACCTCGTTTGTGTTCCATCTTTCTGGGAACGCTGCCCTTCACTGTCTGGTCTCCACTCTCTTGCCAAATTTTGTTTCCTAGATTTGTCAAATTTTTTTTTTTTTTTTAGCTATTTTAAGTGGGAGGACAAACCTAGTTCCTGTCATTCTCTCTTCACGATAAGTGAAAGTCCTCGCTGCCCTATAATTTTATGGTGCTATTTTTCTTTTCATCCTACATTTTCTGTTTCACTACCCTCATTGTAACATTGTAAAAGCAATGATGAAATAGCTTTCATTCATGAAACCTTGCTGTGTGCAAGGGCCTGTAGCACACACACGATAAATATTATGTCCAACCACCATGACTGCAAGTTGGGATTCTTTTTTTTTTTTTATGAAATATCTCAAACATTTAGAAAAGTTGAAAGTAATATAAGTGTTCTCAATGCCTCGATTTGACGACACTAACCCTTGGCTGTATTTGCTTCAGTAAAAGCTGAAGTTTCCTTTGTACCCCTCCCCCACCCCACATCCATTTCCTACTTCGTCTTCGTTGAGGTTGCTATTATTCTGGAGTTAGTATTCTGCACATCCATAGATGTACACATTCAAGGTAGGCTAATTATCTCCATTTTACTTATTTATTTGTTTTCTTTTTTTTTTTTTAATTGGGGAACAGCCATGATCATCAGCTACACATTGCTTTCATGCTACAATGGCATAGTTGACTTTTTTAGGGAGGGCACACCTTACAGTAGCCCATGTGAGGATCAAACCAGCAACCTTGTTATCAGCATGATGCTCTCTAACCAACTGAGCTAACCGGTCAACTCCTAATTATCTCCATTTTACTGATGAAGATTCTGAGGCTCTGAGAGATTAGGTAATATGCGCTGGGTCCTTTAGTTTATAACTGGTGGAACTAGTTTTGGGGCCCAAGTCTCTCTGACACAAAGCCATGTACTTCACGGCAAGATTACATTCATCTTCCTGAAATCCTATTCGGATCACATCATTTCCAATTTTGATTGCTACCCCTGAATTAAATATATGTTTCTTATCTGGACTTCATAGTCCTGACAGAGCATGACTTCAGTGTACCTGAGCCACACCTAGCCTACGGAAACTTCCTCAAATCATACAAAACCATTTGTTGTCTCCCAGTATTACCATGAATTTTCTTGCTGCTGTGTCATTGCCCATATTTTTTCTCCCTCTGGAATGTCCTCCTCTCCCAATTTCCATAGGTCAACATCCATACACATCACTGGTTCATTCATTCATTCATTCGTTCGTTCATGTCAAATATTGATGACTGCAAAGAGCAGATGACCAACGGCTGTTTGAGTCTTTGCTCCTTCTTGCCAAGTGGGTATTCTGTCACTCAGAACCCTATTGCAAAGCATTTTTAATCTCCACCCCCAACATTTTGCCACCTCTTATAGTATTTTGTTCACTTTCCCTCCCTCTTCTGTCTGGTAACTTTCTCTCTGTATTACCATGAATCTTCTACCACAGCACTTCTGACATGGGTGCCCAATAAATACTTACTGAATTGAATTGCACACTCAAAATCTGGATATCCTGGGAAATGTAAGAAAATTGATAAACACAGCATTTGTTTTTAATTTACTTTCAGCTAATTTAAAAAACATTGAGTACAAGGGTCTTCTTAGACTAGTATTAATACATACATAGAGCTCTTTTAAAACATCCAGTGTTTTGTCCCACGTGAAGCCTTGACATCCAGTGTTTCTCCAACAAACCTCTGAAACACAAAAGGAAGTCTCAACTCTGTCCTTCCACCCACAGTAAATGGCATTAGCATCTTAAAGCAAGTTGGCTGAAACATTTGGATCCAAGCAAGTGACACTAGGCCAAATGTTCACTCTGGTACAATCTGATGTTATCTTATATCACAGATGCTCTGTTCTTTTTGGCTTGAGTGATTGTATGTTATTGTTATTGCTATGGAAAATGCCACTGACATTAAAGGAGTTGCTATCAATGGGTCTTTTATGGTTACTGACCTGGGGAGCAACCTGCGTGAGCTGGAATAGAAAGTACAGCCGATTTCTCAGCTAATCCCATGCAAGTTTAGTGCCAATTTCAAGTTCCCTCTGCCTTCCACTAAACAGAATAGTGACTTTGAGATTACTCACTACATAAGGCTGAAAATAAATCAAGTATTAATGCTACATGTTAAGAAAAAAAGTAGGCTTTACAATACAAAAAAAAATGGTGCTGGATAGAAACACTTGGATTTACTGCTATGCCTGTGACACATAATTTCGCTCAGCTAGGTGGATTAACTAAAGAATAAGAAGGGGGGAAAAATAATCCACAGGCAGAATGAAAATTCTGGGCTACTTCACCTTATTCAACTCTGTGTGCCTGGACACTGTTGTTTCGGACACATACCATTTGCTTTTCATTATCCATGACTCTGGGAGAAATGTGCTAAAGTATGTTGTGACAAAGTAGTGAAATCTCTGCTATAGGCACTCTGCCCACCCCATGCTCCGTTCCCTAGGTATAACAACACAGGAACACCTGGAGACTCTTTTCCAAGGAGCAGCCTGGCATCACCCTCGATGAAGCACATCGATTTTCAGTCCAGACCATGGTGCATCAATGGGCATCTTTCTGGTGCCAAGTGAGCACTGACTGACTATTTAATTGAGTGCCAGACACAGCACTGGGTTCTGCAGTGGATACAATATGGCGTCTTGTTTTGCAGCTCTCACAACTGAATAGAATTATAAAGAACTTTACGATACTGTATTAGGAACTGTCATTCCATGTGGCCCACCCAAAAAAGAAACACATTGTTCAGCCACCTCATTCTGTAATGATGTATCATTGAGTCTGTGTGCCCTGACCATTAAATTATTATTTTAACTTAGAGCTGGGTCCATTCTAACTTTGGTAAAATTCAACAGGATTTTCTACCCAGGACTTAATAGAAACAATGAAAAGGATTGAATAGCCTGATTGAACCCACAACTTAAAAATATATTAGACAAGATATACTAAACAATACCAATAAATAAATGTTTACTGTTGAGTATACATTATACACAGTATTAAAGTTTAATAACAGCCATAACTAATATGCAGAGCTAACTAAAATTTAATTATAGCATAAGCAGTCATGTCAGCAGGGTCACCCGAAGGGATGTTCCCATCATGGTGGGGTCCGGTTTTTCTCAGCTTATCTCCAGGCTGTAAGTGTGTCTTCTCAGCTCCTTTGGTGTCCAAAATTGGTCCCGTGTTAAGCCATTTGCTTCCTTTTTTATTCCGAGACTAACATACCATTACCAGAATTATCATTTTCTGTCATTGCTCTCAAGATTCACCAGATATTTTATTATACCCCAAGCTATTATTGTGTCTAATCTGCTATTGCACAAGTGTATGCAGTGCTGGACCATATGGCCCAGCTCTGCATTACCATCTGTTACAGTCATATAGATTCCTTGTCTATACTGAAATTTAGTGGTATTAGGGGTTCTGTAGAACACCCTGGATCTCAGGAAGGGAAAGATCAGCTTCCAGGCTAAGTACTTTCTGGAAAGTTTTCTGCATTGTACAAGTTGCTGATGCTCTTTAGCTTCTTGGGGTTTCTGTGAGTAATCAATGCATGCACATTTATGTAAAGTCTACACTATGATACCATGACGAACAAAGCACCATGGGAGAGGATGCTTAATTTTGAAAGAACGGTGATGTTTGATGGTGATAATTAGAAATTTCAGTCTGGCAGAGGACCTATGGAAGGGTATTCCAGGCATAGAGAATAGCAGGGACACATATAATAATTTATTAAAGTGAGTGGCATGTGTAAATGTGTAGCCAGTGTGATTGGAGCACAAGTGAGTTGAAATGAGATGAAGCTGGAAAGGGAGCAAGATTTTGGAGTTCCTTGAATGCCATGATAGGATTTGGGGATTTGTCTTTTTTGTGTGTGGGGGGGAAGATATCTATCTTTTGACTTTTGCATAAGCAGGTTTTGACATGATTTAATTTTCTTTTTTCAAAGGAAATTGACTGCAGTGGAGTCAATGAACTGAGGAAGTGAGGGACAGTGGCAGGCAGACCAATTTAGGGTCAGTGGAGTAATCCAAGTGAGGGACAAGGAGGGTCTCAATGAGGAAGGTAGCAGAGGGAGTTGGAGAGTACAAATGTGTCATTTCAGATGTAGAGACAAATACCATGTGATTTCACTTGTATCCGGAATCTAAGAAACAAACAAAACAGAGACAAACTCGTACAGAGAACAAATTGATGGTCACCAGATGGGAAAGGGGTTGGGGGGCTGAGTGAAAAGGTGAAAGGGATTAAGAAGTACAAATTGCCAGTTAGAAAAATAGTCATTAGGATGTAAAGTACAGCATAGGGAATACGGTCAATAATATTGTTAAACTGTGCATGGTACCAGATGGACACTAGGCTTATCAGGGTGATCACTTCGTAAGGTATATAAATATCTAATCGCCATGTTGTACACCTGAATCTAATATAATATTGTATGTCAACTGTAATTGAAAAAATAAATTTGAAAAAAAATGTATGAGGGATGAAGACAAAGGAGGAATCTGGGTGAAGTTCAGGCTTCTGGATCAGATGACTGGGTATGTTGTGATGTCTTTCACTCAGATTGAAAATATAGGAGGTGGATGTGTTTTTGCTTTGGGGGAATATGAAGGGGAAAGGTAGACATGCTTCTCTAGCCTCGAGTAATCCTTGGCTCACATCCTGGCCTCTGGTCATCCCCCTTCTAAAGCAGTATCAAAGAGCAAGTTCATGTCTATGGTCAATATGGGGAAACGAGCTTAGTTCAGGCAAGAATGCATGTGAACACGAACTATCTGGTAACAACCAGCACCGCAGTGCCAAGTCTTCTAGGTCTAAGTTACCCGTGTAAATTGACTTTTCCTCTCTCTGCAAGAGAGGTGGGATTATTGGCCCTAATCCTTCACTCCTTTTGGCATCCACACTCTTGTTGTGTCTCTTTGCAGTGCCTCCCACAAAAGGCAGAGTGTACTTTCCCTTGCCTTTGAGTTTGACCAATGAGATGTTGGCAGATGCACTACGAGCGAGGGCCTAAAATGGGCGTGTGCAGTGGGGCGTGCTTGCTGTTTTGCACGTCACTCACCATCACCACTCGGAGGGCTTTTTCCTGCATTGCCTTTTCCCCTTTCCCTGGGTTCAACAATGAACATTCATGAAGCAGAGCCAATCCACCAGCTGCTGCTTGAAGCAGAGCCACCCAAGCCCACATGTGGAAATAATTATTTTATGCCACTGAATTTTGGTGTGTTTTGTTATGCAGTGAAAACTAACTGATACAGCCCGCAGGTGAAAAATATGGTTATGGGTGGGGATCCTCTCAGCTTCCCTTGAGCCAGTTTAGGGTTGAGACAGTCTGGCATAGCCCCCAGCTAATCAAATCCTAGTCTAAGAAGCAGCTGCAGCAGCAACGACTGAGATGAGACAGGTCTATTCACATTAATGATTTACATTCATGGGTTTTCAGCCACCATTTTATAAACATAACTTCTGATCATGAATGGCATTGCGCTTGTGTTTTACAGATCACTAGGAACAGAAATTTTACTACCAGTGATGTACTTTGCAAACCTTAATTACTCTTGAGTCAAGAAATTCTTGCTGTTTTGAATCTGAGTTTCTTATTCCATCTTAACTCCTGAATTCTTTATTTTAGGGGGACAGGGAGTTAGTTTTGTTTTATGAGGATGCAGACTATCTGGTCAGATACCAACTTTAAATTCTTAAAGACAAGGATCAAGTAGACCTTTGGCCTTTCTTTCTCTGGGTAAACAATGCAAACTCATTTAACCTTTCCTCAGAGGTTCAATTTGCCAATTATTTGAATGGTTCTCTGCTCTTTTCCGAACGCTTTTCTACTTTGTTATATCTCTTCTAAGTTGTAAACACCAAAATTGTTCTTTACATCTGAACTGCTGCTAAGTGTGATGCCTTTCTTTTGGGATCTTTGAGAAGGTGCCAGGTCAGACCCCTCAGGGTGGACACCACAGAGGTTCTGTGCTCCTCTTGGATTTCCCAGCCTCTGCTGGGGCTCCCCATCTTGTATCATTGGCTTTGATTTTTGATACCTCAAAGTTTTCATCTGTATTTGGTCCTTGCCATGGTCACTCCAAGCTGTAGATAATTTTTTTTTAATTCCTTCTGCCAAGATTGTAATCTGTGTAATCTAGATCCGTGATTTCAAAGTTAAAGAAAAGAGAGGCACATTAGGTAATTAGAAATGGACACACACCATTCTTGTAATACTAACCAAAGTTAGTATTATACTTAATTACTAAGTATAAATACTAAGATAGTTAAATACTTACATCAGGTTATAGGCTGCCCAAAGGAAAACTGCAAAATGATATAATTTCTCACTTTTATAAAACGTCCCTCAAAAAAATGAGGTGTAGAAAATTGACAATAATAATACTAATAATAACAACAACAACTAAATTTATTGTGTACTAACAATGTTCCAGGCGCGGTACTGTTTTCATGTCCTAAGATAGGCTCCCCACAAAATGATTACTAGATAAGGAATTAGTGTGAATGATTTATTAAGTTGGGCTCCCAGAACAAACCAGGAAGAGAGTGGAAAAAAGCAGCACTGGGAAGGGAAGAACTCAAGCAACTGTGCAACTTCAGGCAAAGTCCCACAGTGGGAGCAAAATCACTTCTAGTTGAGAAATACTGGGATAAAGTCATCAAGACAGTGTGGTATTGGTGGCAAAATGGACAAATAGATCAGTAGTACAGAATAGAGAGTCCAGAAATAGACCTGCAAATACAAAAGATGCCCAAAAAATGTACGCACATTTTAAGAATGGGAAAAACTGCATTAAAATTTTGTAATAGTATATACCGATAACAAAGATGAATACAAGTCATGTGTATACATTTTTTTTGGCACCCCCGGTATATGGTTAATTGATTTTCAACAAAGGTGCAAAGACAATTCAGTTGAGAGTGATAGTCTTTTCTAACAAACGATGCTGTAACAGTTGGCTGCCAGTATGCAAAATATAAATAAATAAATAAAAAGTAAGGAATTTTGGTCCATACTTCAAGTTAAATACAAAAATTAACTAAGTAAAAATAGATCATGGGCCTAAGTGTAAATCTTCAAACCATAAAACTTTTAAAAGAAAACATGGAAGAAAATCTTTGGAACCATGGGTTAGTCACAGATTTCTTAGACAGGACACCAAAAGCACAATCCGTAGGAAAATTTTGTGCATCATGAAAATTAAGAACTTCTACTCTTTGAAAGACTTTACTTAGAGAAGCAAAGGTCAAGCCACAAAATGAGAGAAAATATTTGCTCATCGTATATCTGACGAAGGACTTATACCTACAAGATACACAGTACACTCAAAATTCAAGTCTAAGAAAACAAAGAACCCAATAAAAAAGGGGAAAAGATTTGAAGATATGTAGATGGCAAATAAACTTATTTACAAATGTTCAACATCATTAGTCTTTAGGTAAATGCAAATTAAAACCACAAAAAGTTGTCATTTCACATCTACTAGAATGGCTGTGATAAAAATACACACAATTAAAAGTGTTAGTGAGAATGTGGAGAAACGACTCCTCGTGAATTCTGGGAGTGTAAAATGGAACGCCCATTTTGAAAACCAGTTTGTGTTTTCTTAAAAAGTTAAACATACATTCACCATATTACCTAGCAATTCCACACTGAGCTATTTACTCAAAAAAGGAAAACATGTCCACACAAAGACTTGCACACAAATGTTCATAGCAGGATTATTTATAATTGCCAAAAAGTAGAAATAATCCAAACAATGTTCACCAACTGGTGAGTTGATAAAACGTGTTATCACCATACAATGGCATGCTAATTAGTACCTAAAAGTAACAAACTATAATTCAGGTGACAATATGGATCAACTTCAAAAATGTTATGCTCACTGGAAGAAGCCAGATGCAAATGGTCACTATTACCTGTATGAAATGTCCAGAAAAGACAAATCTGTAGAGAAGGTATATTAGAGTTGACTATGGCTGGGAGTATGAATGGGGATTAACTGCAAACAGACCTAAGAGATTTTTTTTTTTGGCCTGTGGGCAGATGGTGGAAATATTCTAAAACCGGATTATGGTAATGGTTGTATAATGGTAGATTTTCTAAAAATCATTGAATTGGACACTTAAAATTGATGAATTTTATGTATATAAATTATCCTTCAGTGAAGCTGTTTTTAAAAAAGATCATGTTGTATGTACAATTCTACATTCCACTTTTTCCACTTAAAACCAGACCACAAATGTTTTTGTTGGTGTCATGAAAGACAATTTGAAAACATCGTTCTAGTAACTACTTAATATTTCTTTATATACACATACTCAAAATTTATCTCCTAGTTTCCCTTTAGATTATTTATGGATTTTAAAACATAATGTTGTTTTGTTAAACCTCTTTGTGCATGTTAACTGAATAACCACAGACATGTTATTTAACCTCCCCCAGCTTCCATAGGAAAATGGGTATAATAAATAGTTCCTACTTCTTGGGCACAATATGGTTATTCTGAGCGTTATATAAGCCCTTAGCATATGGTAATGGCAGACACCAACTACATGTTAGCCGCCACTGCTCTCATTAGCAATCATTATAAAACTTTACATTTATGGTTATTCCTCACGATAGAATCCTAGAAGCGAAACCTCAGGGCTCATTTTTTAACAAGAACACCGCTCTCTAAATTGGAAGTAGGGAAAACACATTCTTGGCTCTTTTCCTCCCCCTTTTCTGAAACTGGAAACTCAGAGTGGTTCTTTAGATTCTTACCCTGATACCTTGGTCTGATGCCTCTGAGATTCCATGACTCTAAGCTACTCAATCTCTCCAACCAAAATCCATCAGTCCTGTGATTTCTCTCCTGGTTGGGGAGGAGGGTGGGGGGAATTAGGTGGGGAGGGGGGGTTGGATTAGATGGACTTGGATAAAAATATTGGGCAAAAGCCAAAGTAGGTAATATGAATTATATTCTTCCTCATAGGTAATAGAGTTGCCTTTTCGTAAAGATCACTAGTATCTAAACAGTACAAAGAATTGGAACATTGAGGTCTTAAGGATTCTCTACTGATAGGGGAAAAATGTTGCTAATTGTGCATTCAAATCACATAGCACTTTGCATGGGGTTATGCTGCCTGAAATCCATAGCATGGTGTGCAAGACTCTTCATTATTTACCCCCTGTTTACTGCTCCAGCTTCATCTCTTGCTACACCTCCCTCCGATGTGATACTAACATCAAACGGTAGACCTTGCCACTCCCCCGAAATCTGCCATGCTTTCTGTCCCACAAGGCTTTGAGCATCACGTTTTCCTGTCTTGAACACTCCCTTCCTGTCCCTACCCACTTCATTTGACTAACTCCTACTTGTAATCCTGGCTTCCTCTGAAATGCTTGGAAGTATTTCCTGTCCCCAAGATAGAGTCTGGTCCTCCATCCTTAAGCTCCCATGGCACCCTGTCATTATTTTACTGGATTTAAATTGCCTGTTTATTTGCCTTCTTCCTGCTCACACTATGGGGTTGCATGGCTTTGATCTCCCTTCAGGAAAGAAGTTGCTATTTAACTGCAAGGAGTGAAGCTAGCTGACAGCCTCCAGCTGCTCATGCCTTCAAATCTACCTCAGCTTTCAAGTCGAGGCCACAGTGTTTTGGGAGCAGCCCCATCCAATGACTGAGCATAACTGCGGTAGGAGGGCTAACTCAGGACTTTCAGTGGGAAATCTTTGGGTTGGCTGAGACTGTCAGATCTGCATTATGATCTGAGGCCCTCTCTACCTCATCATGTTTCCTCCCTCTTTCACAGATGTCATATCTGCTTTTTGGTATAAAGGATTTCCCGCCCGCCCAGCCCTGCTTCGTCGTCCTTTCACTTTAATGCTTTAATGGCGTTACTCTCCAGTGAACCTCTCCCACTCCTGAGTTTGTTTCTGCATCTCTTTTCTGGTTAACCTGATGAGCATAGACTACCAGCTCTTTGAAGATAAGGGCCACATTCTTATTCAAATGGCATCTTCAGCTCCCAGAACATACCACTGGAGGATCTCAGTAAATAACTATGAAATGATGAAAAGATGCTCAAAATCACTAATTATCAGAGAAATGCAAATTACAACCACGATGAACTATCACCTCACTCCTGTCAGAATAGCTCTCTTCAATAAATCAATAAACACCATGTGTAGGAGAATGTACTGTTGGTGGAGTTGCAAATGGGTGCAGCCGCTATGGGACATGGTTTGAAAGTCCCTCAAAAAAAATAAAAATAAAAATAGAACTACCTTATGCCCCAGCAATTCCACTTCTGGGTATTTATCCATAGAAATCCAAAACACTAATTTAAAAAGGTATATGCACCCCTATGTTTACTGCAGCGCTATCCACAGTAACCAAGGTATGGACACAACCAAAATGTCCATCAATATACAATTGGATAAAGAAATTGTGGTACATTTATACAATGGAGTATTACTCAGCCATAAAAAGGAATGAAATCTTACCATTTGCAACAACATCGGTGGACCTAGAAGATATTATGCTAAGTGAAATAAGTCAGACAGAGAAAGACAGATCTCACCATTGATCTCACTTATATGTGGAATCTAAAGAATAAAATAAATGAACATACAAAACAGAAACAGGCTCACAGATACAGAGAGAAAAACTGATGGTTGCCAGAGAGGAGGGGGGTTGGGGAGCTGGGTGAAAAAGGTGAAGGGATTAAGAAATATATATTTGTAGTTACAAAATAGTCACAGGGATGTAAAGTACAGCGTAGAGAATATAGTCAATAATGTTGCAACAACTATGTATAGTGCCAGGTGAGTACTAGGCTAATAGGGGGATCACTGCATGAATTCTATAAATGTCTAACCACTATGTTGTATGCCTGAAACAAATATAAAATAATATTGAATGTCAACTGTAATTGAAAAAAATAAATAATTTAAAAAATAACCATGGAATGAATGAATGCATGCTCAAGATAGCGCTCAATACTGAGTGATGTCTTAATCTTATGTACTTCACAGATGCTGGTTAACATTCAAGCACATTTTGATTAGAAGACTCAGATCCACTTATGAAATGCACTGTAGGGATGACATAATTGTGCATTTTCAAGTGGGTATTTTCCCATGGTTAAATTCATGCCAAATATGTAATTTACCCCTTAGGATACTCCCATGGGCTAATATAGCTGAGTATGAGTCATAATAGATATTTGTACTTGAAATCACACAATAGCTATAAAATTGTTATTTACTACCAAAATAGCAAAATTTAAATATTACTGCTTATGCCTGGAAATCTCATCTAAATGTTGCTTTATAGAATAAAATCCAAAGGCACTAAAAATCTTTCAAAATCTGGGCCCTATTGATTTGGCACTTGTCGCACTACCATCTGTATGAAGTTATCTAACTAGCTGGCTCCCCCAGTAGACTGTGAACACCTTGAGGGTCCCACTCCTCCCACTCTAACTTAACCCCCAACATCTACAAGGACTGCCTTATACTGGAAAGCAATGGGTTTCAAATACCTCAGCTGAAATACAATCTCCATCTTATTGTGATGAAGGTCACTAACGGTGACTTTCACCCTCTAAAATTCATCCTTGTTCATCCTCACCTTTAAGAGATTTGGAGATTTGTATTTCCCTCCTTCTCCTGTCTCTTTCTTCTTCTTCTTACGTGCACTCTCCTTCCCTCTCCCTGCCTTCGTTCTTCCCTCCCTCCCTTTCCTGCTCACCCCTTCCTTTTCTGATTTTTCCTTCTTCCTTCCCCCCTCCACCCACCCTCTCTCCCTCCCGCCCTCTTTCCCTTCTTTCCTTCCTTCCTTCCCTCCTTCCTTCCTTCCACTCTTTCCTTCCTTCCTTCCTTCCTTCCTTCCTCCCTTCCTTCCTTCCCTCCGTCCTTCCTCCCTCCCTTCCTTCCTTCCCTCCTTCCTTTTATTCCCCAAACATTTATTAAATGTCTACTGTCTCTCAAGAACTTTGGAAACAGCAGTGAATAAAACAGACAAGATTTAAGCCCTCCTGGTCACATAATAACCAAATAATAACTATGTACAATAAAGTTAGAAGTGAAGAGTGTGGTGGACGAAGAATGCCCCCTCTCAAAAGATATCCATGTCAAATCTTTAAAGCCTGTGAATCAAACCCTTTTTATTTGGGGGTGGGGGAGTGGGGAAGGTCTTTGCAGGTTTGATTAAGTTAAGGACCTTGAGATGAAGAGATAACCCTAGGTTATCTGGGTGAGCCCTGCCAACACTTAGATTTTGGGCCTCCAGAACTGTGAGAGAACACAGTGCTGTTGTTTTAAACCATCAAGTTGTGATCATTTGTTAGAGCAGCCACCGGACATGAACACAAGGGGATATGTAAACAAGGTGCTCTAACCTAGGCCCAGGGGTCCAGGAAATGACCAAGTGTAGAACCTTGGTCCTCCCCATGTTTTCCTGCCTTCTGTGTTCCGTAGCACATCCGAATATTGTCTCACTTCTGGACTCTCCATTCTTTCCTGTCTGTTTGGCACAGGCTCGCCTTCCCTTACCCACAAAGCTGGAGATCAAGGGTTACAGGGTTCATTTGAATCCCGCTGGCTGTAGATTTTGTGAGATCTATACTCCACATTTATAGAAACACACCACGGAACTTCATCAGCCTGGCTATTTATAATGACAGATAGACGGAGGCTGCTATGGCACACTTTGTCAGAAGGTGGTACTCCCTAAGACAGGGCACCGTGATGTGATGTAAAGGGTCCAGGTGGGCATCATGAGTTTTATACTTTACTTCAGCTTCTGATGCTAACTGATTATGTGATCTTTGGCAGGTCTTTTAAGTTATTTGCACTTCAGTTTCCTAATGTGTTGAAGTGAGAGAGTTTGGGATGAATTTCACCGTGAAGCTCTCTTCTGGCTTTAAAAATAATCATAATTTCCTTGTCAAACATTTTTATACTTGTGGGGGGAAATTATGTAAATTGACTTGGGGTCCTATACAACTAATTCTGTAAATAAGAAGTTCTGCAAAACACATTATCTAAAAGGAAGAGGATCTAAACTCTTAGGTGTCTGTTGGTTTTGCCCAACCCAAATGATTCCCAATATTAGATGTACAGGTAATTACAGGTCTTGACTTGGCCTCCAAATCACACAACTCAAGTCAAGCTTTGGGAATTCACTTTCTTTTTTTTAATGTATGAGTTTCATAGTGTCATATCCGTGGGTAAGCTTAAACAAGTAGACAAGCAAAGTTATTCAACCAGAAGAAGTTCACCATCATCTCATCCTTACTTAATGAGATTGGCAATAAACAGGCCCTGGCCCATGCCTGTGATGGCTTATTCATCATTCTAGCAAATCTCTGGGCCTGTGCTCTAGGCAGACCAAGTCTAAACAAGCCTCCCCGTCCCTTACTCTCCCTCCCTACCCCGCCGCCCACTGTGTCTCTCCCCTACAAGCTGTATGACACAAAATATTAGTCACTTATATGCATCTATAGATATTCATCAAGCAGCCCACTTCTTTGCTTGTCACTACAGGGATCAGAAATGTACAAGGTATGAATGGCCCCTGCCATGAAAGAGCTTACCTGTACAAAGGTACTCAGGCCTCCATGTCAGCAGTGTATTGTAAGGGCCAATGTAGGAGTACTTGGTGTGCTGTAGAGGCAGACAGCAGGAAGCAAATATTCTGGTCTGTTACACTGGAAGCTAGCCCACGCATCTAAGCTGTCCAACTTACCATTGTGTTCCCAGCGCCTAGCACAGCCTGTGCAAGAAAGCAAGTGCTCAATAGCTATGAATTGAATGGATAAATGTAGGGTCTGAAATAGGTAGAGATGGCCAGGGGAAGGTTCCCAGAGGAGACTTGCATTCGGGTTGGAAGGATTGAGAGACCGTAGATGATATAAGGAAAGAGGAAACTTCTAGAGCAAATATAAGCAAAGTTACAGAAGTAGACTCTGCATCGAGATAAAAGTAGGATGTGGATGCAAAATGAATGCTGAGGTTGATTCTTAAAAGGTGTCATTTCACTTCACGGCTTATACAGTGTTGAACAGCCAAAGCCAGCTTCAACATTTGTTCATTTGGGACTTGGAAACAAGAGGTTCAAGGGCCTGGGTGAGACGCATGGCCTCCCTCTATGACTGACTTGGAATAACTTTCCTAATGACATGCCAGGGATTCTATGTGTCTCTAAAACCTCCAAATATGTAGTGAGAATCTTTAGTTGGGGCTACGAGATTTGTGTGACTATCAGCTACTGAGCCTAAGAAGGTATTGTTTCACAGTATAATGAGCTTGGGTTTGTCATCCTGGGATACGTGTCATTGAGAATTGTCCCAAGGAAAGGCTATTTTCCAAAAATTTCCAGAAACAGTCATTTTGGATGGGCAGGACCATGTTCTGGACCCTGAGTCTCTCTAGTTTTCTTTTAGTCTTCTCCTTGGGTTTGGTCCTCTAGACCTGAAAGTCCAGAACTAGTCTTTCTTCCTTGCTCACCTCTTAGTAATTGTCATGGAGTCTGGTGGCATCGATGAAGTACGAAGATGCTCTATTTAAGATCCATATGACTTCTATCACTTACCGAATCAGAACTAACATTCTTACTCTTTAGGTCAAAACTCCTCATCAGAGTTCTTCGGGCTCCCTCATTCCTTTCCCCTTAACGTACATCTCAGTTTTTGCACTTGTAGTTTTGTATCATGGAACGTTAAACATCAGACTGTCTGTTGGGAGGCAGCTTGGTGTATAAGGCGTTAGCTAAATCACTGAGACTGGATTCTGTCGCTAAGGAGCTCCCTGGCCCTCACCTGCCTAAGCTTCCATTTTTCACCATGGGAAAATGGGAGCGATAACACCTAACCTGTCATCCTCACAGGATTATGGCGAAGACTCTAGTGAGATCATGCATGGGACAGCCTTTGTAAAATGTAAGGCAAATAAAGATGCGAGGAGTTGTTTTCATTGTCGAGTCCTCTCAAAGTTATGGTAGTCTCACATTACCAAGTATTTCTGTTTCATTATACAAATAGCTACTAAAATCCCCAGATTTTCATAAAACCTGTGTCAGGAAAGTGTTGACAATGTCCCTTGAATTTCACATTCCTTTAGAAGTTGCTTCTATAGCTTCTTATCTTTTTGGCCAGTCTCTAAATTTACTCCTGCCCCTGTGACTAATACTCTGGAGTTCTTGATAAATATCTCTTGAATTCATGGAGGAATGACTGAGTGTTTATTAGTCAGGATAGCCTTGGCTGTACTGCCATAACAGATAAACCCTGAAATCTCTGGGAGTTTCCCAATAACACTATTTCTCATGTGAACTCTGATGCAGGTCCTGGCGGTAGGAGCTGGCCTCCAACGACTCAGGGCTCCAGGGTGCTTCTGTATCATAAACCAAAACATGGTTTCCAAGGCTGCTGCAGGGAAGGAAGAAAAGATGGAGAAAGCTCTCAGCTTTTAACTGCCCCAGAAGTGACACGTGTCATTTCCACTCCCAGCCTACTGGCCAGAAGTAATACTACAGCACAACCGAACTGCAAAGAGGCTACAGACTATAAATAGGGGAGTAAATGCTGAGTGCCAAAATATTTGCTGAGTGCCAATGACACTTTTCTGTGACGTACAAGGTGTGATCCAAAAATACCGTAAATGTTTAAGTTAAAAAAAAATGTATTACAGTAAAAGACACATTGCCATTAATCCCCCTCAAAATACTCCCCCTCGCTTCAAACACGCTTATCCCATCATTCTTGCCACTTCTGAAGCAGTTCTGGAAGTCGTCTTTCGTGAGTGTCTTTAGTTGCGCTGTCTTAGTTGCCTCGATGTCCTGAATTGATTCAAGACGTTTACCTTTCATGGTCATTTTGACTTTGGGGAAGAGCCAGAAGTCACATGGTGCCAGATCCAGTGAATAAGGTGGATGAGGACACACCGTAATGTTTCTATTTGACAGAAACTGCCATATACCAGAAGCGATGTGTGACACGGAGCGTTGTCATGATGGAGGATGCAGTAAAGACACGAAAGAGGACTTCCAGAACTGCTTCAGAAAGTGGCAAGAATGATGGGATAAGTGCATTCAAAGCAAGGGGGAGTATTTTGAGGGGGGTTACTAGCAATGTATCTTTTACTGTAACAATTTTTTTAAAATTTAAACACCTTATTTTTCAATCACACCTCATATGTCACAGAAAACACCTCATGAGGCCCTCCCTCTCAACAAGGCTCTGCCTGTTACATCCCAGATAGTGTTCTAAGCACAGGGAAACACAGCAACCCAGAAGACAGGAAACGTCCTTGATTTTGTAGAGGGCACAATGAGGTGAAAGAGTGCAAACAATTGGCCACACCCTGGGTTTATAACATCATGTCCTGTCTGTTCTTCCACTTCGATTATTGTGTCTTCTGCTTCAACAGTGCCATTTTCAAAGGTGTATACGTTTGGAAAGAACAGGACTAGAACCATTCTCCTAGCGCTGTGCTCCTCCCCAGGGAAGTGAGACTGACTTCTCCTGTTTTAGCTCATGTCTGCTGGCTGTGAGACTCAAAAGCCCCTGTGGTTTCAGCTGGGAGGAGGGAAGAGGGAGGGAAGGCTTGGAAGCAGCGCCTTCCAGCTGGACTTGTTTGGATTGGCATCGTCTCTGTAAGCAGCCGTGACTCCAGGGCTGCTGCAAAATGTGCTTATCACCCTAGGGGGCTGAGTGGGAAGGGGAAGGTCCCAGCTGATAGAGATAATGGAAAAGGGGCCTCAGCCTTTTGGTGGGTAAGCAGGAGGAAGATATGGGGTCCAGCTTCAGGGTATGCGCAAGCTGCGATATGATCTTCACTATCCTCGCCAGATGGAAGGGAAGCTATTGTTAGTTTTCATTGGATGAATGGGAGAAATATGCAGTTATGTTTCCTTCTTTGCCAGTTTCTTGTGATAATCCTTTCCTTCTACCACCGGAGCTTAAAAGAAAAATATTTTTTTAATTATCTGCCAAAACCCTGTCACCAACCCTGGGCTGACTTTACCCAACATGACTTGCTCCTCTAATGCAAACAAGCATTTTGGATTCTCTGCCCTGCACTTGATACTTACAACGAGATATTCTTGGCATCCATTTCTACCACCTCTGTCTCCAGTTTGTCTTATAGCACAGGGGCCAGAAAGCTAAAATCTCCATCCCCCAGTCTCTCCTTGCAGTGACCAGGAAAGCTGACCTGGGAACCAGATAGGAGGCTGTGGGGCAGCTGTGATGATGCAAGTGGTTTTCTGCAGCGTCCTGAACTTGGAGTGGCAGCTGCCAGGGACGCCTTAATGCCTAGAGGTGCCCCCTATGTTCAGGGCCTGCCGTTCTTCCTATAACTTTGTAAATCCCATTCTGCACAAAATACCTGGAGTGGCTTCTATTTCCCGACCTACGCAGTGCTTCTATACACAATCTCCCATTTATAGTCACTGACTATAGCTTCACTCACTAATGGATAGTCAGTGTACATATGCGAAGGCCCATGCCCTTATCACTATCCCATGCCAGCTCCTTTCTTACGTTTTCATGCCCAAATTCGGTGTCACCTCCATCCTCACCTTGACCCTTATTCCTCCATTCCGAGCAGATATCTGTCCCGTACCTCTTCTTGTTGACTCATTCTGCCTAATATTAATATTTAATTTTCCCCTCTAATCTGAGCTCCACAGAAAGAAAAGAAAACATGGTAGCTCTCATAGGCAAAAGAAATGCTTTCTACGACGTCTGCAGCCACCCCTCCTGTGTATT
>NW_017731415.1:1894849-1915451 GCF_001890085.2 Hipposideros armiger
GGGGGGGGGGGGGGGGGGGGGTACACGTTCTGGTGGAAAAGGAACGCCTATTACCAAAGAAATGGGGGAGGAAGAAGAGGCAGAAGCAGTTTAGGAATTTGCCCACACAGGAGGCCCTGGGCTTTCTTCCTTGCTAACTGGTCACACGTTTACTTTATTTTCCACATCTAAAGGCCCCCTGCCATTATTTCACAGTGCACATCACAGTGACTCCCTATCCCCCAATTTACACATCTGCAGCTGGGCTAAGGGGGCCAGATCCAGGAGCAAAGACTCAGCTGTGCATATCACCAGCTTTCCTCAAAGGAAATCTTCTTCGAAGTCATTTTCAAAGGTTAAAGGAAACTTGCCAGCCTGGAAGCTGCTGAGAAAATCCAACACATCCTTCATTTCTTTCCCGTCTAAAGAGAGAGAGCCTAAAGGATGGAGAAGCTGCAGCTCACTGGGACATCGGAACTCAGTGGTGAACATCTGGATTTGCATCAGGACAAACCTCTCTAGATGGTAAAATGAGTTCTCCTTGTGACTTTCCCACTTGATCCAGTCCAAAGTGTGGGTACTGGTGTGGCTTACCAGGCCATGGAAAGTGATGTAAGCATGAAGGAAGAAGCCAGCTTCGATCGAAAAAAACAGGCAGGGGAACCAAGTGTGAGTGGGGGTGGAGGGAGAAGAGAGGAAGGTAGCCCATGGGAGGAGAGGGGAATGGAAGAGGGGGGTCCCAGAACTCAAGGAGGAAGAAAGCAGAGATAAAGAACATTTCTGCAGTAAAACGATCCTTGTCCACGCCCCTTCAAGGCCCAACCAGATAAACTCTTATAATATTCATTGCTTAGTACCCTCACGGTGTACTGACCAATGGGCAAGTCCTTTAGAATTGTTGTAGTTTTTCCCTGTGGATACAGCAGGTCCTCAACTAATGTCATTTTGTTTAATGTCATTTCACTGTAAGGTTGATGAGATGCTAGGAACTTGACCCTTGTTTATATCAATTAGCCTGTGGTAACATTGGTTAAGTTATACATCATTTGGCTAAATGTTACAGAAGCTATTGGTGATGTTAGGTGAGGACTTAGTGTACTTGGTTTCAGGCTTAGACTGCCAGCTCCTTCACTCACTTCTCCAGTCATTTCTGTGCGGTCGCTGGACCAGCAGCATCACTGGGGAACGTGTTAAAAATACAGGATCTCTGGCCTCATGTTAGCCTGGCTAAATCAGAATCTGCATTTTAACAAGGTCTCCGTAGGATGTGTGTGCACATTCAAGATTCAGAGTCCGTGCCCTAAAACCCCAGAACTGAACAAGGAAGAGAGGACCATGAGGGAGGGAGGGAAGGAGGGGGGAGGCTGGTATAAAGGAGGGTGCTCTTGCCTTGGGTGCTTCCTTGGAAGACTAATGGAGGTTAAGTAGTGGACGAGCTGGTCGCGGGCTACCACAAACCAGGAAAAGTCAGCCATGCTTTAAGCCATGAGTCTCCAGGTTTAGGGTGCGTGAGAATCAAGTAGAGAACGTGTTAACACATAGAATTGCTGGGTCCACTCCCTTCCAGAGTCTCCAAATCATTAGGTCTAGGGTGGGCCCGAGAATCTGCATGCCTAACCAGTTCCTATGAGGTGCTGGTGGTGCTGATTCAGGTACAGCGCTGGAGAACAACAACCCTAAGCAATAAAGATACAGAGATAAAAGAATCTCCTTTCCATCAATTATTTGGGATAATTATGGTCTCAAATCCCCTATTGGACTTGCCATGGGAGACTACACCACTTTACAAAGACTTCCAGAAAGACGCCCTCATGGGGAAACCCTGATGCATTTTAACCAGCTGTGTTGGGTTGGGGGCTAATTAGGAGGGATGCTAGAACGGTCCTGTGCTCCCAGCCATGTTATCCAGCAAACCCAGGGACAGTGGGTTATTATACATTATATAGTGAGACCCGGAAGCTGCCATTTATTGGGGGAGGTTTTGCCTTTTCATTACAAGAGAAAACTAACGTTCCCCATCTTTCTCTCCACCAAAAGTAGGCAACCATAAAACCAAAGTCAATTTCTTAAAATTTAGTAACCTCAGTACCAACCAATTATATTCTGGGACATGAGAAACAGCTGTTGTAACATTAGAGCTTGAACAGTTTCATCTCAGCTATTTAAAGGAATAAAAGAGCCAATATTTTCATTCCCTTGTGATATTATCAAGACATGATAAACAACTAAGACCATAGTATTAATTACATTAATTTGGAGAGGAGCGAGACCACTTTAATTGCTCCAAGCTGGAGAATAATTTTTTATGGGCAGACAATCATTCCATAAATTCGCATTAGAAAGGGTACTTTGTCTTTTTCTATCAGCAGCAAAACTTCTGGAGACCAAAAAAAACCAATAACCACCCCCTTTTCCAGGTGGATTTCAATAGAAAAATGAATTCTCACTGTTGCCATGTGTCATGTATTGAACCCTGATATGTTGAGCTATTTGATAGAAACATAGGGAAGGTATCTTTCTTGAGATAATTCATAACCTAAAATGGGAAGTAGAACAGACAGCTGGATTTAAATACTTCCTCATATATAGAATGGATATAGAGTGTGCCGCCTCCTTCTCAAGGTTAAGGAGACCTTAATGTCCAAATAAATGGTGGACATCAAAATGCTTGGTAAGCTGTAACATAAAAGCAGTAAAGGAAAGGGAACTATCGTTTACTGAGTGCCTTGTACACAGGATGCTGAGCTAGGTGCTTGACTGATCCTATTTTAATACTCTTAAGAAATCTTGGAGAAGTGAAAACACAGAAAGGGAAGAATGCAACAAATAGGTAATGAAAATGCCAAATTTGTCAGTGTGGGAAATTATTCAGATCAATTGTATCGCTCAGATTAATTAATGTGATGTATACTATGCACTGTCGCTCTCTCCAAACACACAGTAAATACATGTTGACGAATACATGGTCACATTCTGAAATCAACCAAACATATCCTGTAGTTTTGACAATGAAAATATACCTAAGTAAATCCATCTACTAAGGTTCCTAGGATTAAAAACTCCATCGGCCTCCAATGGTTGTAATGGAAGGGGAGAATTTAGGATGGTTCCAGGAAGTAGCACCTCAGAACTGTTGAATGTAGTAAGTGTTACTGTGGCTTTGGACTAGCATTTTATTTGGGGCCTAGGGTACTCCATCCAGGTTTCTAGAAGCACTTGTTCTAGAAACTCTTTATGAGCATTCCTAATAGCGTTGCATTTTGCCTGGTATCCCTGCAGATGCCTCCAGAGTTACTGTGGAATAGTCATGAGGAATGGGTTTTCCAATCCTCTGAATACTCTGGAAACTTATTGAAGGATAAAAGCGGGTCAATACTCGACTAATAATGCTTACATTAAGGAAGAAGGGACTCGAAGAAATCAAACGAACATGTAGCGTTCCTCCATTGCTGGAATTGCAGACACCGCATTAAATGGGGAGCACTCCCTGCGGTATGATAACTGAATATTGTCAAACCCTGAGCCACAGGACTCCTTTTTATGTAGAAATATTCTCCTAACTTAAATGCCCAATTGGCGATAGCTTGAGCACAATATGGGACAGCTCTCTGAACACACGTAAAAATACGTCAGTAAAATAGTATATATCAACATGGAATAATGCGTGAAGTACATTGTAGGAGAAAATATCAGTTTCAAAACCGTGTTGTTCAATATGACCTCACTTTTATGTAAAAATGTATAAATATGAATGGAAAAATGGTGGAAGTGTATATATGGAAATCTTAACATTGGTTATTACTGGATAGTGGAATTACAGGTCATTTTTTATCATCCGTTTATCTACATTTTCTAAATCTTTTGCAATATTATATAACTTGTGAAACTAAATTTTTTTTTTGGGGGGGAAACAAGTATGGTTTTTCTTATCAGCATAATAATAAATAATATTTATTGAAAGCTGACCCCTGTCCACCATACTTTACCTTTGTTAGGTCATTTCCTGCTCACAATGGCATTATGAGGTTGTTCTTTCAGGGAAGAAGGTATTAGCTTAACAAAGCAAACGAATCAGCATTAATTGTAGAGCTTTGTTTCCTTCTCCTCCTCAGTCATCTGGAAATGCAGCTCTTCCTGACTTCTGTCTGTAGCCTTCATTCTGGAAACAGGCAATAAAATTAGGCCAAGGATGATTTGGGGAGAAGGATACTAGTGTACCTACAAAGAAATGACTACAGATATAGATACAGGGATATGCTCATTTCTGTTCCAGAGTTCAAGTTACCTTGGCCAAAATATCTTTTTCTAAGTGAAGGCAAATAGAAGATACATAAATACTAAAATTGCTTCCAAAGAAATACCTTTATTTTAATTTAAATATATAAAGAGGGAGGAAGTAGCATATACTAAAAAAGTTAGACGTTGTGTAAACCTGAAAAGCAGCTAGGCCCCAGGCTAATAGGTCTTCCAAGAGTCCTCAAGCATGTTCATGCTCAAAGGATCCTCCCAAAATGCCGTTTACTCTTGTTTTATGATGAGTCAGAGAGATGATGGTATGACTAGCATCCACATTTGTTTTGCGTTTGCTGTTAGCCAGTTTATAAAAGCTTAATTTTAATAAACCCAGAAACCACGGCAGAAGAAACTCTATGGCCTATCCAATAGCCCACCTTTCTTCCTTGCGAACACAATCTAAGTTTTGTTTGGCTATTGAGCAATAAACTGCTAGGGACAGGAGGCTCAACTCTGATGGATTATTATTGGTCTAAGCCAAAGTAATGGTTAATATTATGTGTCTATGTGACTGGGCCACGGGGTGCCCAGATATTTGGTTCCACTGGGTATGTCTGTGAGGGTGTTTCCGGATGAGATTAAGATGTGAATCCATTGACCTCGTAAAGCAGGTTGCTTTCTCCAGCGTGGATGGGCTTCAAGCTATCTGTCGAAGACCTGAATAGAAGAACAAAGAGGCCGAGTTAGAGCAGATTTTCTCTCTGCCTGATTGTCTTGTACCTGGGACATCAGGCTTCTCCTGCTTTCTGATGCAGGCTGGAACTTATACCATCAGCTCTCCTGGGTCCCCAGGTTGCTGACTACAGATCTGGAGACCTCTCCACCTTCATTATCTGTGAGTCAATTCCTGATAATAAATCTCTTTTTTTTTCTGAATTTTTAATTTTTAATTTTTTAGCTGAGCCATCCTGCTACCTATTGGCAGCTTAGCAGCAGCTCAGCTTGGGCCGGGCATCAAACTGCTGTTGCTCACAGCTCAAACTCTTAGCGAGCTCTTAACCAACTGAGCCACTCGGCCGGCCCAGTAAATCTCTTTCTTATAATAAATCTCCTGTTGGTTCTGAACCCAGACTAATACAGCCAATCATGGTCATTTGTCATTGTTTTCTCTTTTACTGGTGGTTGGTAACCCTTGATCCCACTTCTGGTCAATAGACTGTAAGGGGAATGCTGGGGGATGGGCTGTCCTGGAATAATTTTCATCTTTATAAGGAGAGTGGCAGACAGAAGCTTCTGTGGCTTTCCTTTCTCCCTGCTTTTTTTGATTGGGGTTCTGTGAGAAGATGCCTGGAGCTGGGGTAGCCATGTTGCAGCATTATTGCAGACATCACTGACTCATAAGAGATGGCAACATGGGAAGTTAGAAAAACCCTGAATTCTTATCAAGATTGCTGACCTCTTCACCAACCAACGCCAATTTCTAGACCACCTGATAGATGAGAAGCTAATGATCAGACATCATTAAACCACTTTGAGTTTGAGTGTGCTATTTCTCGCATCAGACACTAGCCAGAGAAAGAAGAAGTATGAGCCTCTGCTATTATTATTATTATAATTATTATTTTAATTTAATATTATTTTTTTTACTGGGGAACAGTGTGTTTTTCCAGGACCCATCAGCTCCAAGTAAAGTAGTTGTTTGAATCTAGTTGTGGATGGTGCAGCTCAGTGGCCCATGCGGGGATCGAACCAGCAACCTTGGTGTTATGAGCACTGTGCTCTAACCAACTGAGCTAACTGGCCGCCCCTGCTATTATTATATTTTGTTATCAATCTGTTTTTTTTTAAAGTTTGCTCTTTATAATCATTTCAACCACAAAATTAGAAACTTGAAAAAAATATATCATGCATTGTTTGCCGATGGGACACTGAAAGTAGTCCTGGCAGGAGGACAAGAAATACGTAGAAAGGTAGATCCCTTCTTCCAGTTAAGTGATAGCCACATGGTGGTTGCTTAGCACATACTTTCGCGGGCAGAGGGAGTGAGAGAAGATGCCCCCTTTTCTGTTAGCCATGGGTGATCTCAGTGCTGTTGAATCACTCTTAGACTTCAGTTTTTGGTGAAAACAATCATTCCAGCTTTTCAAGGGTAAAACTGGCTTTCTTTGGCAGGACATTTTTATAGCAAAATTTATCTTTTGTTGTCTCCAATGAGAGAAAACGTTACTTTAAAAGGTTTAAAGTGGGAAAGTTTATTGATGGCATTGGCTGTGAAGCCGGAGGAGACAGGCACACACGCACAGCCTTGGGCCTTGGCAGCTTGCCTCATGGCCCTACCACCTCAGGAGACGTGAGGCAGGGCCAAGAAGATGGCTGGGATGCAGAACTTGATGATGGTTGCTGGGCCACGGGACCCCTTCATTACCGCAGGGCCACTCATTCTGGGACAGTTAAGGACTTCTCGCTGGAACCAAATAAATTGAATACTTGGGTGAAGGATTTTGTCTTGAAAATGATCCCCAGCCAGTAGTAAACCTATTGAGAAGAGGCAAACGGCTTGCAGAAATAATATAGCCGTTCTAAATGTGTGCCTCCTTTTCCTGAGTATAAGCACCGTTGGAAAATGAATGAAAATCAACTTATTATCAAGAAAATCCCATTCGCCTATTGGCTTGTATCATACACATCAAAGATGATTTATCAGGCTGATTAATTTTCAGGAAGTATTTGTTTCTAATCTTTAACTTAAAACGTCTTCTTCTCAAGGGGTGGTGGGTTAGCTCAGTTAGTTAGAGCAGCGAGC
Source organism: Hipposideros armiger (assembly GCF_001890085.2). Lineage (NCBI taxonomy): Eukaryota > Metazoa > Chordata > Mammalia > Chiroptera > Hipposideridae > Hipposideros > Hipposideros armiger. The sequence goes on from NW_017731415.1 coordinate 1,901,865, forward strand.
TCATAACACCAAGGTTGCCGGTTCGATCCCCGCATGGGCCACTGTGAGCTGTGCCCTCCTTAAAAGAGTCAATTATACCATTGTAGCATGAAAGCAATGTGTAACCAATGACCATGGCTGTTTCCCAATAAAAATGTTCTTCTCTCTTCCCAAACTTCTTAGTAAATTCACATTACATTACATTACATCAGGAATTGACAGACTCCTTCATTCATTCATTCAACATAAATTTAATAAGCACTTAACAGTGTGTCATCCCTGTACTGGGTGTCTAGGACACAGAGGTGAAAAATAGATCATCCGTGTCCTTACAAAGTTAACGGTCCTTCTGAGACTTCTGTGTAAATCAATGATTAAAATAAGATGGGAGCAGCATTACTATAGGGGTATAGACAAGGTACAGGGATGAGTCACATCAGATGAAATGATCACCTTCACATAGAAATTCAATAAAGGAAGCCTTTCATTCCATACAGATTCCTTCTATGGCATTAATAAACATTGTGGAAGTGGTCCATTTTTGGTCAGATTTCAATAAACCCATTTGTTTTAAAGCAAGACTTGGCTTAGATAACATATCTATATTACTTTAATTAGCTTTTCTTGAGAATATGGGTTTATCTATTTAGCTTCACTCAACAGAAATCATTGTACTCCGTTACATACGTGCTGGCTAGGTGGGGAATTCTGGATCCCACTGTGAGAAAAGGAAAGAGAGGTAAGAACTGAAGGAAATGAAGGCAACACTTGTGGGACTAGGTCAATTCCATATTGGTGGCTTCAACAATATTTAGGAGCCTGGGCCTCATGAATGTGACAGTTTCCCACCGTAGATGAAGAGACGAAATGGTGCCTGCCATTTTCTTTTCAATTAAGGGATGGATCTCAGATCTTGGTGCTACGTTCCAATCAGTAGCTGAGCTTCCTAATAGAAACATTCCAATCAACACAACATTAATGGCCTCATGTAAATCCATACTTCTGTGTGCACACACATACATGCGCACATCACAGATAACATGTCTATGGTTTTCTAGAAATTGATGTATGGTTTAGACAGACACGACAGAATGCACTGACACCGAAGATGCAGGTAAGCTGTCTGCATCTTCAAGAGACTTCTTCCCTGGCAATCTCAAGCATGTTAGCCTGCATTCCACACTGAGAAAGGCTGATGTCGGAAACAAGCCTGGAGGCTAGGAGACGCAGAGACACAAGTGGCGTGTGTAGTGGGAGAGGGAGAACCCAACAGAAGCTGTCAGCATGGGAGAAGCAGGCATTTATTTTTAAGGGTGTGGGGAGAAATATAAATTTAGGCTGCAATTGGATTCTTCAGTCGGGGGCAGGAGTTGAGAGGTGTGCTTGTGTAAGGAATTTTTTTTTTTAAAGAACACCCAAGTGGAGAACAAGGAGATATAATTTTTCTTGACACACCAGTGTACAATAAGAACATATATTTAGCAACACTCGCCTCCCTGCACCCTGAGCAGCTGTTCAGCTCCAGCAAACACTCCCCCTTCCAGGCGGGGAAGGGACGTGTGCCGCACGAAGTGTCTAGAGTTGCCAGTAGAGCTGGGGCCAGCATTCCGGAGCCTGTCCCCTGCCCTCCAGGCAGCAGGGAGTCAGACACAGTCAGGGGTTAGAAACCAAGAGCAGGGAAATTGCTCCAAAGGAAGACCAACTGGAGAGTTCCGTTTAATTTAGGCAGAAAGAGCAAATCTGCTTTAATTTGGCAGTCACTCCCCAGTCAGGTTCTTAAAGGCCCCAGTGGAGTTGAAGCTCACGGTTCTTGCTGTACCTTCTGAAAAGCAGGGAGCTGGAAAGAGAATCTCTTCAAAATTTTCCCTCTTTGCTCTGTGAGGCTGGAACGCACTAGGCAAGGTTTTTGATGGTCAGGGAAATGTGTTCTATCCCCTGGAGGAGAGACTGATGGGAAGTGGAAAACAGGATGTATCCAGTTTAAGTCAGGCCATTGTTTTCCAAGGAGTGACATAGTGGACATCTGGTTTCCGAGGTTCATACTTACCTTCCTGCTCATTTTTTACAGGAGCCTTGGGGGTACAGGTGGCAGCGAGGACTGGCCAGGGTGGAAAAAGGCCATGTGTAAATGTAATACATGACCCAGTTAAGGATAGGTGTTCATTGGTTCCTTTCCCCTCCCTTTCTCTCTCCCCTTCCTTCCTTCTTTCCTTCCTTCCTTCCTTCCTTCCTTCCTTCCTTCCTTCCTTCCAGTATAATATCTTGGTGGCCCTCAAAGTATGATTCTCACTGGCAGCAGCACCATCACTTGAGAGCTTAGTAGAAATACAAATTGTTGGGTCCCAACCCAGACTACTGTGATAGGCAATCTCTAAGACGAAAGTCACTTCCTAGATGAGGTCACAAAAGGACTTGTCTACAGTCTTGGGTGCACTCTCTCATTCACTTGCTGTGAGGGAAGCCAGCTGCCATGTTGTAAACAGCCTTTTCGGGAGGCCTATGTACCAAGGAACTGATATCCCAAGTCAACAGCGAGCACAGACCTGAGGTGGCCAACAGCCACATAAGTGTGAAGTGGGATCTCCCCCAGTCAGGCCTTGAAATAACAGCAGCCTCTGACATCTTGGTTGGAACCTTGTGAAAGACTTTGGGCCAGAGAACCCACCCAAGCTGTGCCCAGATTACTGACTCACAGAAAACTAGAAGATACGTGTTTGTTGTTTAAAGCCTTTAATTTTGGGTGAATTTGTTATGCAGCAATAGATAAGTAATACAACTACTCAATCAGAAACTATGTAAGTGGGGCCACAGAGTGTGTATTTTATTTATTTGTTTGTTTGCTTATTTATTGGGGAACAGCCATGGTTATTAGTTACACATTGCTTTCATGCTGCAATGGCATAATTGACTCTTTTAGGGAGGGCACAGCTCACAGTGGCCCATGTGGGGATCGAACCGGCAACCTTGGTGTTATCAGCACCACGCTCTAACCAGCTGAGCTAACCGGCCACCCCAGAGTGTGTGTTTTAACATGTTCTCCAGGTGATTTTCATTCATGGTAGTTTGAGAAGCACTGCTGTGACTCAGTTAAGAGTAGGGGCTTTGGAGCCCTGGGAGAGCTCGAGCGGGTCACTTAACCTCTCTGTGCCTTCATTTCTTCTGTAAAATGTCTCTAACAATAATCCACACGTTTAGCAAATGTAAAGAGGATTCGTTAAATTACTATATTTAAAGACCTCGGCATGTTGCCTGGCAACAGCAAGTAAAATAAATTTAGTGCTCCTTCATTCATTCAACAAACGTAAGGCCCCACCTAAGGGTCAGGCGTTGTGCTAGGTGCGGAGGCTCTTGTCCTATACGCGAGATGGGCCCTGGAAGAATAAACCCAATAATGGGTTGCCATTGTTGGTATTGACTTCTGGAGCTCAGAATATGTCGCTTCATGGATGAAGGCATTCAGGGGAGATTTAATGAATGGGGTAGTTGGAGGGATGAAAAGCAATAGAGGCCATGGGCTTGATTCCGCACCACCTCCCCTCCGTTCAGAGTCTCCAGCCTCCTTTCCATATGAGAAACTGACAAACTACCGTCAGCCTCTTCAGGCCCTTCTGCTTGAAGGCAGGGCCTCTTGGTCCCGCGTTCGGCTCCTCGGTCAGGCAGCCTAGCGCATCTGGCCTTCAGGCGCTGGCATCCACTCTTCCTTCCCTCTGGAAGCTTCTTCCCCTGCAAGGCAGCCTCCTTCTCCTCCTTCATGGCTCTGTTGAAACGCCCCCTCAGGGAAGCCTTCCTCATCACTCTATTTAAAGAACGCCCGCATTTCAGCGCACGTTTTGTTCCCGGAGCAGCACTCGAATCTGGCACGTAATTGGTTTCCTGACCTGTTGACCACGTCTCCCAGAGCAGGCTGGACCGCCTGCAAGGGCTCATACCTGACCTGCCTTTCTCGCGGGGTGCACACCGGTGCCCAGGAGGCCTTTCATAAATATTTGTGATGGGAACGGATACATGAATGAAGGAACGCGTCCTTCCGCTGCCACTGTAACACTTCAGCATGATTTGCTGACATGTCGATCTTCATCACGAAGGACATTAATTCAAATTCTGGAAGACAAAACTGCTGATAAACAGAATGTGAAACCAAGTCACTTGAAGGAGCTGCTAGAACCCTGGGAAGGGACGGGTGAGTGGGAGGCCATTATACCATTTAACAGTTACTAAGTCCCTCCTCCTAGGTGCTGGGCGCTGTAGTAAACGTTTTATATGCATTATTTTATATACATCTGAACTAGTTATTATCATGGGGGTGGGGGGGGGCAGATGGGGAAATGGAGGCTTAGAGCCCCTTCATTAACGTGCCTAAAGTCACAGCCAGTGTGATGTTGAGCCCATGACTGAACCCAGGTGGTCAGACTCCAAAGCTCTGGTGTTTAACCACTCCACTCTCCTGCCTCCCGTGGAATACAGCTCATTAGGTCAATATTCTGCATGATTAAGCGTGTACACAGCTGAGCAGCTATATGACACTCTAACATCAGACTAGACAGGGAAATATTAGAAAGCTTTCTCAGGAGACCATTTTCATGGACACGGGAACTGAGCTGTAGATAAACTGTAGCTCATTCACAGTAGCCCCTTCCCCGACCCAGGGGTCCCCCGTTGTTCGGAAGAAAGGTGCTTAGGACTGCAGAAGAGTGTCCCATCACCCCCAATTGACATTGAGTGCTCTCACCCTTCAAAACCGGTTTGGTGGTCTGTCCCTAAACCCCAAAGGATTACCAATCTTCTCGTTAAGGCAGCATATAATTTATAGCAAGGAATTCCAGGATCAGACAGGCCAAGGAGGGTGACAGGTCAGACCAGAGCTAGACAGAGAAGCTGAGGGGTGAGGGGGAAGCATGGGGGTACGGGAAGCTTTACAAAGCAGTGGGGCCTGCTTGGTTTGTGCCTGGAGCAGTCTTTGTCTGGGGGTACGCATTAGCAACACGCCTCTACAGGCCCGAAAGAACAAGAAAGGAACCAGGTGTATCCAGTTTTAAACAGGACAACAGCCTGTGTTTTTCTCATGTGATAAGAAATTATTGGGCCAGAAGTGAGGGTGGGTTACTCCCCAGTAGGGGAGAATAATTAGGGAAGTTGAGAATTATGCTTCTGTGGGCAATTCCCTTTTCAAGGGTTACTTAAAGCCAGAGTGTATATTTTTAGTCTGCTTTTGTGGCATTTAAATATTCCGATTTCCAGAGAGACAAAGCCTACGCTGAAATTTACATATAACTATACTGAAATAGATTTAAATATTTGGCTTCTTCATACCTTTTTCCTTAGAGTCCCTGAGCTGTCTGCACTCCCACAATGGGATCAGTCTCTGGGAAATACAAGTGTCTAAAGAGACTAAGTTGAGGCAGAACTGCTGGGAGGGTGATATACTTGGGAGACCTAAAGTTATGTAGAGTTCATAATTTGAGGAATGGTTTTATTTGTTTACATTCCAAGTTTTCAGAATGATGGCTTACGTGGTCCAAAAGGAAGTCCCCGGTCCTGCAGATTTTTGTGGATGTATGTGTGCATTTTCACTTGTTTATAAAAGCTATGGCCTCCCTGAAACTGACCTGGAGACTTCCTATGAAAACCTCACAAATCCAGGATTCATAGAAACAGGGAACATTTGACCAAAGTAACAACCTTGGAGCATCGAGGGATCATTTGGATAACTAGCTCTGTAGTCCATCTTATCACCATGCTAAAAACAAGTTCCCCCATACCCTCCCTATCCACAGATCAACAACTTTAAATGATTTTGACAATTACAAGATGCACTTAAATCACTAAAATTGGACTTTATGTGAGTTAACCTTCCTTGACTTGGCAGGTACCTTTAGACTCTACGGTCTTGTGATTGCCATTGTGAGCATTAATAATTATTGTACCATAGTAGCGAAGAAGGGCCCAATGATAACAAATGTTGGGTTGATAGAATTTAAGACAAACTTGATTCTACTGGGTATCAGAAGTTAAAAAAGGAAAATCAAGGGAGCATCCACAGACTATTGCATAATACGAAGTTACAATCTAATGGGGAAAATTGGCTTGCGCTGTGGATGACTTCCTGATTTCATCACCTTCAATAGTTGATATCTTCATTTCTCATTTTCTCTGTTACTCATCTATAAATGGATCCACAAATGCTAATAGGAACCCACACAAGTTTAAGAAAGTTAACCACTTCCTCCTCTCTTAAATTATACCATGGAGCCAGTTTTATCGTGATTGTTTCTTTCCACGTCTGTTTCTCCTCCTGAGGTCTGAGTCCCCACAGGGCAGGGGCTGTGTGGCACACACATTGTTAATGGAATGCAAGGCTTTGCAGAAAACAGAAGCTAGCAAGACAAGCAAATAGGATAGAGTGTCAGTGTCTTCCACCAGGGGTCAGTAAAACTTTTATAAGACTTTTAGGATGGCATCCAGGCTTCCATCAGGGCAACTTCTTTGTCACCATTTGTCCCTTAGAAAACATTCGCCAAAAAGGGATGGCGGATCACTGAAAATCGCAGCCAGTCCATGTTGTTAAACACACACAAAAGACACAGTTAACTGTAAATAGATATGACTTGGACAATATCAAGCATTAGAGTTAACATCATAGAGAGACTATCAATATATCAAACGCTAGAGTTAAGATCATAGAGAGAATTCTCAATTTAAATGTGCGATTTTGGGACCTGCCGAGTGGCACGATGGTTAAGAACTGGCTTGGGATGCCAGAGGGCCCCGGTTTGGATCCCACATATGAGGGCCAGTGACACTGTCCGGCCCTCCACAGCTAAGATGCTGAACAACAGCTTAACCTGGAGCTGGGCTGCTGTGAGTTGCCGGCGATGGCGTAAGCTGCAGCCCCTGTGGCAGTGGGTTGCCATGGGCTTCCGTATGCAGCCAGCAGCCAGCGTGAGTGGCCAGCAGCCGCAGTGAGTGGCCATCCAGAAGCCGGCGACTGGTCTGCCTCGCCCGGGAAGAGCGCAATGATGGTGCCAACTTGGGCCAGTGAAGCAACATCCTCCACAACTAGACTGAAGAACAAAATGACAGCAACTTGTCTGTTCCCCTTCCCCTAATTCCCCAGCACTGTTCCCATTCCCCCAATTCCCCAATAAAAATCTTAAAAAAAAAATGTGCGATTTTGATAAACACTAAGGCAAGCTGTCTTGCCCAATTAGCAATCACAGGCTAATTGTTCAGTGACTAGGGCTTATTGGCTTGACTCTGATGGTCATAATTTCTGTAGCAGGAAAGTAGGGCTTGAAGTTTCCCTTCTCTTCCTGACTTGCTAACCTGGCTTACCATAGTTGTTTTGTAAGGAATAAAGACTTTCAAAAATATGTGCTAGATGTGTAAACTTGATGCCCTTGTTACACTTTTGCCCTACTATCAGCTAGAGGGAGCTGTTAAAAAAAAAAAAGGAAACCCCTGCTTAGAAGCCTCACAAAGCCTATCCACCCCATCAAAATAAGACTCCACCACTTTGCCCAGCCTGCAAAGCCAGGGCCTGCTCCAGTTCCTGCAGCCTCTCACCTCCTGCCCCTGTTCCCTGTACTCAGCACTCTCTGGAAACAGTATCCTTTTGCTGATGCTCCAACTCACTGGTTCTCAGAGGGTGGTCCCTGCATGGATCAACAGCATCAGCTAGCGGCACCTGGGAAGTTGGGAGAAATGCAAATTTTTGGGTCACACCCAGACCAACTGAGTCAGAAACGCCTGGGGTGGGCCCCAGCAATCTGTGATTTAACCAACCCATCGAGTGGTTCTGATGCCTGCTGAAGTGTGAAAACCACTGTTCGAATTCTTCAAGCTCACTTCTGCCTCAGGACATTTGTGGTGGCTGACCCTTTGCCTGGTACACTCTTCCCAGGGTTCTTCCCTCCTCAGTCAGACACCAGCTGAAATTTTAGCTCCTCAGAGAGTCCTTCTCTGATCATCCTATTTAAAGTGAGCCTGCCTGCTCCTTCTTACCCCGATCTGTGCCATTATCCATTTAATTTCTTCATAAGACTATCTGAAACTATCTTGTTTATTTACCTGTTACTTTATTATCTCTCCCACGAGAGTGCGAGCAGACACCTTATCTATGTTTTATACTGTGGATCCCAAGTGCCTAGAGTAGCACCTTGCATTTACTAAGTTCTTAGCCTTCTTAAACTAATGTCTATGAGGTTTTTTTTTGATCTGCGTGCCCTTCGGAAAAGAGAGGAATTAGATTCTCTACGTGAAGCTGCAGTGCTGTGGCAAAACCCTGGCGTGGAGTCAAAAGATGAGGGTCAAATTCTAAATTTTCTACTTGAAAATCAGCTGACTTTGGGTAAGTCATTTAACTAGATTAGTGGGTCTCAACAGCGGGTGATTTTGTCTCCTGGGGCACTGAACAATGTCCGAACATGTTTTTGGTGTCACAACTGGAGAGGCAGGTGGGCGTGGGGACTACTATCGTCCCTAATGAGTAGGGGCCAGGGATTTGGCTAAACATCCCACAATGCACAGCCAGCCCCCTGCAACAAAGAATGGCACTGAGTAAAATGCCAATAGTGCCCAGGCTGAGAAAGCCTGAACTAGAGCCTTATTTTCCCTTTCGTAAAATAGAGATCATATTCTCTCCCCAAGTCATAGGGTACTGATGACATTCAAACAAAATTCTTCTCACGAAATTATTTTGTAATGACAAAGGACTGTAGACAAGTACCCTCAGTGTTTGGCACTATGCCTTATACAAAGTATCTGCTCCATAAATATATGTTCAAGGAATGAATGAATGAATGAATGAATGGGGAGAAGCCCCTCCCCAGAACTTTGTTTCTGTTTCCTCATTAGTGTCAGGGGATAAGGATAGTACTTGTGTCCTAGGAACCTTGTGAGGGTGGCAGAGACAATGTATCTAAAGCACCTGGCTCAGGATTTGATACATCCATGTAGAGTTGTCTTTGTATCACCCTTGGTTGGCTTCCTTGCCTGGCTGCTCTCTGGAGGCCTGATTGAGGCTGTCACTTCCCCTCCAGTTTTCCTCCTTTCTCTGTGGACTTTCCTATTCCTCCCTCCCAAGCTCCTCCCCTCACCTACCCTCTTGGTCTCCACGGGGCATCCCTGACGTTCTGTTGGAGCTGTATCACCAAGGCCCACCCTGCATTTTTCCAATGAAACCCCGAAGGCCTGGCATTCAGAAACAACCTGCTGCAGGTTTCCCTGAGTTCCTGGTGGAGCAGGAATTGGAAACCAGGCTTCTGTTTTCTGGTTGGGACTCTCTTCCTCTTCCACGATGCCCCCACTTCCCTTGACCTCCTTGTCTTTTCCCAAAACCTTTGACAACCAATCAGCATATACCCTACAGAGTTTCCCAACCTCTAGGAGCCAGGGTTGCTTATTGTTTGAGACTCCATCACACATCACCAAAACACTAAAATGTGCCCATATCAAAGAAAAATGTTTGTAACTTTATGAAGACTGGATTGCATTGCCAGACAGCCTAAGGTTACATTTTAGATCATTTAAACATTTATTAATTTTAATACTTTGTTTCCACATTTTAGAGTTAATCAATTATTCTTTCCTATAGCAAATATAACTGTAGGCTTGAAAACCACATGTGCCTTTGGTGCTACATACATTAAAAGTCTTTGCTTTTTGTTCATTGGTGAGTTTTCCTTCTTCCCTTTTCCTTTTTGTTTAAAACAGTCAATGACCATTTCAGAGTCTGTAAAGCATCTGGAAACTGTTGTGTATTTGGTGGGTGATATTTCATGTATGCAATGCTGTTGACTTGCAAATATGATCTCATGCACTTGTGTCTACATTTGTCCAAGAGTGTTACAATCAAGTCTTACACTTGCCAAGCGCACTGTTGTTGCAAAGGGCTTTCTCATATATTACCTATTGGTTCTCATTGGATTCTCAGTAACCCAATGAGCTGAGCGCAATATACGTTATTTTAGAATTACTCTTGATTTTACCAGTAAGAATCCAAAATTTAGGAAGGTGAAGTGCCTCACTCAAGAGTATAGAGTGAGTGGCAGAGCCAAGATGAAAATCCACATCTTTTGGGTTTGATGTGTGCCATGATGTTTTCAGGTCTTTAGTCATCCCTGGGGAAGAATTACTCCTGGAAAAGGAAATTAAGCATGGCTTAAATCACTGGGATAGCTTTAGCGCGCGCGCGCGCGCGCGCGTGCGTGCGTGCGTGTGTGTGTGTGTGTGTGTGTGTGTGTGTGTGTGTATGAGAGAGAGAGAGAGAAAGAGAATATAGAACTCTAACCTGGAATACTTTCTATTTGCCCTACAAACAACAGAATCAAATTAATTAGTTAAATAAATACGATATTTATTTAGTGATGGGAACTGTTGTAGATGCTGGGAACATAGTAGTGAACAAAAGAATCATGTCTTTGCCTCATGGAGCTCACAGTCTAGATGTAATCGATAAAGCATAAATTAACGAGACAATATATAGTCTATCAGTTATTGATTAGTGTTAAGGAAAAAATCAATCAGGGTGAGGGGGTAGGAAAGTGAGGGAGGGGTTGCTATTTTATTTAGGGTGGGCAAAGAAGATCTTAATAATAAGGTAGCATCTGAGAAGAGAATTCAAGGAAGAGAGGAAGTGTGTCATGTGGATGCTAGCAGAGACAAGCATGTGCAAAGGCCCTGAGGCAGGGACATGTTTGGCATGCCTGAGAAACTACTGCCTGGCTGGAGAAGAGTGAGTAGACTGGGATGGAGAGAGAGTTGTTGGTAGGAAATAAGGTAAAAAGGGTCTGGTGAGGAGAGGTGGTGGGCAGTTAGGGAAGATCCTGCGGGACCTTATACGTTAAGGACTTTGGCTCTAATTCTGAGAGAGACAGGGCTCCTTTGTTGGCTTTGAGCAGAGGAAATCACCATCTAACATACGTTGGTAAAGGATTTATGATGGACTGCTTTGCCCTCTGTTAAGATATTCCTGGATAGAAATATTTCCATGTCCAGTAAGCGACTCCGTCCTGCTTTGACAGACAACCATAGAGTCTTTTCAAGCATGATCAAGTGCTGTGGTGAAGTTGAATTTTATTAATTAATTAATTAATTAATTCCAATCAATGACTGAACTCCACCAAAGTGTCAGGAACTACCCTGGGCCTGCTGGGGCAGTTCAGAAGTGAATAAGGCGGACAGGGATCCTGCTCTCAGCAAGCTCCCCTTACAAGGAAGAAATACAGACGGTAAAAGGGCTACCAAATTACAGGGGATTTCAGCTACTGTGAAAGGCAGGGAAGAAAATAAAACAGAGGGAGTTACCATGACGGTGTCATTGTAGGGGCTACTTTAGATTCCAGTTGGATTTTGAAATGTACACATGTAGCACAAATTACAGTTTATAAATTCAAAGAGGCTGGCAAGAAAAGGATTACTATTTTGACTTTTTACATGAGAAACTGAGGTTCGGTGAGATCCAGCCCCATGTCCAAGGCACTAGTCAATGACACCTCTGGGCTCTGAATCCAAGGTTTCTCTCATTTTCAGTAGCAAAGTTTTTCTCACAATATGCACCACTGTGGAATGTGAGAGTCAGGCATGGGACGAGGCTATCAGCCATGCTTAGGCAAGGCAAGGAAGAGAATGCTAGAAAACAAGGACAGTAGCTGGCTTCAGGTCACCCAGGACAACTGGTAGGACACAGAGGGGCTGTAATCCCTACAACCCCAGCTTCCTTAGGGCCAAGATCATCTGTGTCCTAATCTTAACAGGCCCCAGGGTGTCATATGGTTTCAATCACTGCATTAATCTGCATTGTTGTCATCATATTTGGAAGATGACTGGATCTTCATTTCAGTCCCAGGCCTCTCCAAACTGTGTGGGGGTTCGTGTCAGATCTGGAAAAGCTACCTCATCGTTGGCAGGTCAGAAGTAGGGAGAGGCTTCAGGAATGTACAGTAATATCCCACGCACGCCCCTTCCTCACTTTATTAAAACAAATATGAAACAACAAACGTCTAAAATTTTCCACTCAATCATTTCACCCTGCCTTGTTAGAACCCTGCCCTTCTGTCCACACCCACTGGGTGTTTTTTTTTTTTTTTTTTTTTGCAGCCTGAAGGAAACTGGGAAGTGTCTGTCCCTCGCTCTCAGTCCCTCCCATAATAAACAATCACTAAACAGCTTGCTGCCCTAGGCAACTGTTTGTCCAGCTTGGCGGGGCCCTGGGACTTCATTTAAGCAAAGGGGTGGGGAGGTGTTCTCTGTAAAGCAGATTTCAGGCCGGAGGCCAGGGGAGCTCAGCTTGGACCAGAAACACTGTTTGGGAGCCTCGCACATCTCCGTGGTCCTGGAGCACCTTTCGAGGGACAGTTGCAGGTCTACATCTGAATCGCCCAGTGAAGTTCCCTAGGGGTGGCAGGAGTTTGGGGCTGGGGTGTGGAAGGACAGTTGAAGACAGGACCAACCATCTTGCACTCATTTTAAATAAGGTCATTTCCTGCTTCAAGTTTCCCTTCTACGGCTGGGGCAGTTGGCAGTTCTGCTAGTCATCCATCCCTAAGAGACGTCTTGAAAACCACCACCACCACCACCACAAAAAGAGTAACGTCACTTTAGGGACCGGGACAACTTAACCAGTTTCTCCTCAGCCTTTAGAAAATCTTATTTCCCCCCCCCTCTGTGATTTGTTCTTTTGGAAGCTTTCTACAGAATAGAGGGGGCTTCAGGAAGCCAGGAAAGATAATGAGGGTTTAGGATACATATCTTCTCTCAGCACAGACATGAAGAATTGTAACAATGGGAATCAACCCTCTTGATTGTAACATTTCCTCTTTATTCTTGGGGTTTGGGGTGTCTCCTTGGGGGAAGAAAAAAAACAAAGGGTGGGTTATGTAGGGAATAAGGGACCTGGTTCAATGCTCGGTAGGAAATAAAAATAGTGTGCCTCCAGGGTCGAAGTGGGGCGGGGAGAAGAGGCATATTTCTGGGTGGCGGTTGCTTTCTCTGAGGTCTTTTTTTCTTTTCCTCCCCCACCCCTCGGGCTCGTCCCACTGCTCCATGTTCAAGCATCCTCTCCAGGAACCCGCACACTCCCAGCCGCCGGCTCGGGGAGGCGCTCTCGGCAGGGAGCCGAGGGGACGGGATTCTCCAGGGCGCCCGGGGCAGCCGGAGCCGGGGAACGCCGGCCGGTCCCGGGTTCCCCTGCAGCCGCGGGAGCCTCCTGCGGGCGGCGCTGGTTCCCGGCGCGGCCCAGGCCGGGGACCAGGCCCCGGCGACCCCAGGGGCCGAGGCGCTTGCACGGGGCCCCCCGCGACCGGCCCGGCCTCCCGCCCGCCGCGGGGAAGACACCCAGCGTCCCCGCGCCCCCCGCGCCGCGCCGGCGCCTCGGCCGCCGGCCGGGGGTTATGAATGGGCGCAGCGGAAGCACCGCCCACCCCGGACGTGACGCTCGGCCAATGGCAGCGCGGGCTGCGTGGATGGATGAGGTCAGCGCTGTCGTGTCGGGAATGGAATGTGTAAGTGTAACATTCAGAACCGGGTAACATTCGGCGACCGAACGCGGCGGTCGGCAGCGATCGCGCGCGGGCCTGCGAAGCGCCGCTCGGGGCCGGCACTGCCCGCGGG
>NW_017731415.1:1915956-1922534 GCF_001890085.2 Hipposideros armiger
TTTTTTTTTTTTTTTTTTTACACCCCTCTCTCTTTTCCTCCCGTCTTGTTGCATGCAAGAAAATTACAGTCCGCTGCTCGCCCGCCCTGGGTGCGATATTTTCAGCCCCGCTGTCTCCCGTCCATTGTGCAACCCGAAGATGAAAGACCGAAGGGGAGAAAGTTAAAGAAATCGCCCACATGCGCTGGATCAGTCCACGGCTTGGGGAAAGGCATCCAGAGAAGGTGGGAGCGGAGAGTTTGAAGTCTTTACAGGCGGGAAGATGGCGGACTGGAGCTGAAAGTGTTGATTGGGAAACTTGGGTGATTCTTGTGTTTATTTACAATCCTCTTGACCCAGGCAGGACACATGCAGGCCAAAAAACGCTATTTCATCCTGCTCTCAGCTGGCTCGTGTCTCGCCCTTTTGTTTTATTTCGGAGGCTTGCACTTGAGGGCATCGAGGAGCCACAGCCGGAGAGAAGAGCACAGCGGTCGGAATGGCTTGCACCACCCGAGTCCGGACCGTTTCTGGCCCCGGTTCCCGGACGCTCTGCGCCCCTTCGTTCCTTGGGATCCATTGGAAAATGAGAATGCCAACGTGCACATCTCCCCGCGGCAGAAGCGAGACGCCAACTCGAGCATCTACAAAGGCAAGAAGTGCCGCATGGAGTCCTGCTTCGACTTCACCCTTTGCAAGAAAAACGGCTTCAAAGTCTACGTATACCCGCAGCAGAAAGGGGAGAAAATCGCCGAAAGTTACCAAAACATTTTAGCGGCCATCGAGGGCTCCAGGTTCTACACCTCGGACCCCAGCCAGGCGTGCCTCTTTGTCCTGAGTCTGGATACTTTAGACAGAGACCAGTTGTCACCTCAGTATGTGCACAATTTGAGATCCAAAGTGCAGAGTCTCCACTTGTGGAACAGTGGTAGGAATCATTTAATTTTTAATTTATATTCAGGCACCTGGCCTGACTACACCGAGGACGTGGGGTTTGACATCGGCCAGGCGATGCTGGCCAAAGCCAGCATCAGTACTGAAAACTTCCGACCCAACTTTGATGTTTCTATTCCCCTCTTTTCTAAGGATCATCCCAGGACAGGAGGGGAGAGGGGGTTTTTGAAGTTTAACACCATCCCTCCTCTCAGGAAGTACATGCTGGTATTCAAGGGGAAGAGGTACCTGACAGGGATAGGGTCAGACACCAGGAATGCCTTATATCACGTCCATAACGGGGAGGACGTCCTGCTCCTCACCACCTGCAAGCATGGCAAAGACTGGCAAAAGCACAAGGATTCTCGCTGTGACAGAGACAACACAGAGTATGAGAAGTAAGTGGCTGGCTGAGGGGCCTCTGCCTATCAGCCCTGGGCTCTGCCCACCTTGTCCAGGTGTGAGGTTGGGGGAGAGGGGTGGGGTGGAGGAGCCCTCTGACCTCTTCCCTTCTGTTCTGAGCCTGGCACTGAACAAACAGCCTGGTTTCAGGTGGGAGCTAGGCGCTGGGGACCCAGAATGGGAGCTGCTGGGGAAAACAGAAAAGCCTGGAGCACTTTTCTGGGCCAAGTAGGTGACAGTGTCTCCCTTTTGCTTGGAAAACCTTCAGGGCCATGTGTCTCCTTGTGAAAGGTGTGGGTTTGATCCAAGTTTGGAAACTGCGTCTCCAGTGGGTGCTGGGAAGGTGTTTGTGAGGGGGCATCTAGGGACCCCAAGAGGCTCTGAATCCACCCGCAGTCTGGAGCCCTTCTCCCAGGATTGATGCTTTCTTTGCTTTTCTCACAAGCAGGGGGAACTGCTTTCCCTGGGATTTTCCCAGCCTCCAGTTGTCATCTTTACATGAGCCTTAAGTTTCTGTTAGCAGTGGAAATGTTTTGATTTTAGCTACTGAACTTGCTGTGCCTGTGTCTTCCTACCCCTAATGGCATTGACTTTTATAAAGGGAGAGTGTAAGTTGGTTGGGGTGGCCTGTGATTGATTTCTTTCTTTCTTTCTTTCTTTCTTTCTTTCTTTCTTTCTTTCTTTCTTTTCATTCATTCATTCATTCATGTCTGTTTGTATGTATATAGCCTGTCTCTTTCCTAGGGGAAGCTGTGTTTAAAATCTGGGCCTCTGCCCCACTGCTGTAAACTCCAGTTGCTGATTTAGATTTCCCTCTGCCTTTTGTCTATCTATTTGCATGCAAATCTGAGACTGTTACACTTTGAATGGGCTTGTGAAGCCTCCTTCCCCTCTGTAGTGAGGCAAGTTTTGTCCAGTTGCTAAGTAACTGAGTTGCTTACTTGGTAGCCTTTCTCACTCTTCCTTTTTCCTTCCTGTGACAGTAACTGACACACAGGATTTGGGGTTCAAAACTAATCACAAATCTACTTTAACCTGAGCTTGGCGGGTCAGTTTCCTGGTAGGTGGGGTGGGTGCCCCAGACTCACTTATATCTGGCTGTGAAAGAGTTAGTGAGTTCCTACAGTGCATTTCCACGTTACGCCAGTTAAACACCAGAGCAGCCTTGTGCTACCCACGGAAGGAAGGGGAACCTCTCAGCTGAGTACAAGAGGAACTGGCAGAGGTTGGCAGATTTTGCAGTTGATTCATGAAATGTAGAATAGGGGAAACGCTTCGCAAACCTGATTGGAACAGGAAGGGGTATGGTGGGAAAGAGGCCCTGAAATGAAAGGTTTGATTGTTGTCTGTGTATTTCCTCAGACACTCGGGCCTCTGTAGGGGCGATCGGAAGGGACATTCAAGTCCTCCTGTACTTGATCGTAGACAGTGGAGGAGAA
Organism: Hipposideros armiger; assembly: GCF_001890085.2. Classification (NCBI taxonomy): domain Eukaryota; kingdom Metazoa; phylum Chordata; class Mammalia; order Chiroptera; family Hipposideridae; genus Hipposideros; species Hipposideros armiger. The sequence continues at coordinate 1,918,710 of NW_017731415.1, forward strand.
AGTGTACAACGCTCGGATTCCCCAACTCCCAGCACCTTGCTTTGTGAGCATAAGAAAAGCCCGAGGCTAGGGTCAATTATGAATCTATATTGTACTCTTCTTCTTCACGGGAAGGTATATGTGAATTTTGAGTGCAGTTGCAATGGGTTAAAATTTTGTCACAGAAGAAACCAGCTGGTTAGTAATGAACTGCTTTGTTTACACGACATGTACATTGACCTATTCCTGTGGGTGCTTGTAAGAAAAAAAATGCTTATAGCCTTTCAGGAATTTCTTTGTCTGGCTTATGGTGGAGTAACTCTAGATGAAGTCTAACCTTTCAGTGTCTTCTAATGCAGGTCGCACCGAATTTTGTAGAGGGATCTTGGTGGTCTTCATTTTTCTAAAGGCACTGGGGTTGAGATCTTACCTTAGGAAATTCAAAATATACCTTTATTTGGGAAACACCCACAATCCAAGAAAACAGTCCTACCTTCTTTACCCCCTTATTCCCCAAATAAATATTAAATCTCTGCAGCCTCTGCTGAAGCTTTTTCTAGAGATTGGCAATGAAAGGAGGAGGAGTTGATTTCCTAGAAATGTTAATTTTTACTAATTAAATTTAATTTTTGACTTCTTTGTGATTGAGCCAAGAAATCTGACACCCACACCCTACCCTTGTTTTGGTTTATGTTTAAAGACCACAAGGGGTCAGGACCGCAGGATTGGGTCTCATCAGAAAAGTGGCATTGAGTTAGGAAAGCAAGTTTTCTGTGTTTTCTTCCGAGCAGGGATTTTCTTGAGCAGAGCCACTTCTGGATTTTCTTCCAGTCCACCTTTTGCACACTTTCCAGTTCTCACCTTGTTTACTAGGATAGGATGGTGCTGCAGAATGCTTATATTCATTAGCCTGATCTATGTGCAGTTTTAACTCATTCCTCTCTTTGAGTTATCAGAACTCTGGGAAATGGTGCTTGCAAACTTGATGGCCTTTGACTGTTGACTTTGGGACACAGGAAGGTGAAAAATGAGCCCTGAATCTTGAGATTATTATGCTAAGTGAAATAAGTCAGACAGAAAACGTCTAGAATCATATGACTTCACTCATATGTGGAATATAAAACTGAAGGCAACAAAAGAACAAGACGAACAAATAAAGAAACAAAAACTTATAGACACAGACAACAGTTGAGTGGTTACCAGAGGGTAAGGGGGGAGGGGTGTGGTAGATGAGGGTAAAGGGGTCAAATATATGGTGATGGAAGGAGAACTGACTCTGGGTGGTAGACACACAATGCAATATATAGATGATGGATTATATAGAATTGTACACCAGAAACCTATGTAGTTTTGTTGACCATTGTTACCTCGATACACTAAAAAACAAAACAAAAAAAACACCGAAAAGAACAAGCCCTGAAATGTGGGAATGCTCTTGCAAAGGAAGCAACGCCTGTTGTGTTCTGGAGTGAGAGCAGGTCCTGCGCTCCTGATGCTGATGTTTTCTGTAGGTCAGCCTTGCACGAGTGAGATGCAGAACCCCTGAAATCCAAGGCTGGTCTCTCCAGGGCGTTAGAGAAGGAGGCGATATTGAAGGAGTCTATAGAAGTTATCAAAGCTTGACTTTGCACACGGACTCATTGCGTGACTTTTTTTTTTTTTTTTTTAAATTGGGGAACAGTGTTTTTCCAGGAACCATCAGCTCCAAGTCAAGTAATTGTTTCAGTCTAGTTGTGGAGGGCGCAGCTCCATGGTCCGTGTGGGGATCAAACCGGCAACCTTGATGTTATGAGCCTGTGCTCTAACCACCTGAGCTAACCGGGCCGCTCTCACTGTGTGACTTTTTTTTTTTTTTTTTTTTTTACACCCCTCTCTCTTTTCCTCCCGTCTTGTTGCATGCAAGAAAATTACAGTCCGCTGCTCGCCCGCCCTGGGTGCGATATTTTCAGCCCCGCTGTCTCCCGTCCATTGTGCAACCCGAAGATGAAAGACCGAAGGGGAGAAAGTTAAAGAAATCGCCCACATGCGCTGGATCAGTCCACGGCTTGGGGAAAGGCATCCAGAGAAGGTGGGAGCGGAGAGTTTGAAGTCTTTACAGGCGGGAAGATGGCGGACTGGAGCTGAAAGTGTTGATTGGGAAACTTGGGTGATTCTTGTGTTTATTTACAATCCTCTTGACCCAGGCAGGACACATGCAGGCCAAAAAACGCTATTTCATCCTGCTCTCAGCTGGCTCGTGTCTCGCCCTTTTGTTTTATTTCGGAGGCTTGCACTTGAGGGCATCGAGGAGCCACAGCCGGAGAGAAGAGCACAGCGGTCGGAATGGCTTGCACCACCCGAGTCCGGACCGTTTCTGGCCCCGGTTCCCGGACGCTCTGCGCCCCTTCGTTCCTTGGGATCCATTGGAAAATGAGAATGCCAACGTGCACATCTCCCCGCGGCAGAAGCGAGACGCCAACTCGAGCATCTACAAAGGCAAGAAGTGCCGCATGGAGTCCTGCTTCGACTTCACCCTTTGCAAGAAAAACGGCTTCAAAGTCTACGTATACCCGCAGCAGAAAGGGGAGAAAATCGCCGAAAGTTACCAAAACATTTTAGCGGCCATCGAGGGCTCCAGGTTCTACACCTCGGACCCCAGCCAGGCGTGCCTCTTTGTCCTGAGTCTGGATACTTTAGACAGAGACCAGTTGTCACCTCAGTATGTGCACAATTTGAGATCCAAAGTGCAGAGTCTCCACTTGTGGAACAGTGGTAGGAATCATTTAATTTTTAATTTATATTCAGGCACCTGGCCTGACTACACCGAGGACGTGGGGTTTGACATCGGCCAGGCGATGCTGGCCAAAGCCAGCATCAGTACTGAAAACTTCCGACCCAACTTTGATGTTTCTATTCCCCTCTTTTCTAAGGATCATCCCAGGACAGGAGGGGAGAGGGGGTTTTTGAAGTTTAACACCATCCCTCCTCTCAGGAAGTACATGCTGGTATTCAAGGGGAAGAGGTACCTGACAGGGATAGGGTCAGACACCAGGAATGCCTTATATCACGTCCATAACGGGGAGGACGTCCTGCTCCTCACCACCTGCAAGCATGGCAAAGACTGGCAAAAGCACAAGGATTCTCGCTGTGACAGAGACAACACAGAGTATGAGAAGTAAGTGGCTGGCTGAGGGGCCTCTGCCTATCAGCCCTGGGCTCTGCCCACCTTGTCCAGGTGTGAGGTTGGGGGAGAGGGGTGGGGTGGAGGAGCCCTCTGACCTCTTCCCTTCTGTTCTGAGCCTGGCACTGAACAAACAGCCTGGTTTCAGGTGGGAGCTAGGCGCTGGGGACCCAGAATGGGAGCTGCTGGGGAAAACAGAAAAGCCTGGAGCACTTTTCTGGGCCAAGTAGGTGACAGTGTCTCCCTTTTGCTTGGAAAACCTTCAGGGCCATGTGTCTCCTTGTGAAAGGTGTGGGTTTGATCCAAGTTTGGAAACTGCGTCTCCAGTGGGTGCTGGGAAGGTGTTTGTGAGGGGGCATCTAGGGACCCCAAGAGGCTCTGAATCCACCCGCAGTCTGGAGCCCTTCTCCCAGGATTGATGCTTTCTTTGCTTTTCTCACAAGCAGGGGGAACTGCTTTCCCTGGGATTTTCCCAGCCTCCAGTTGTCATCTTTACATGAGCCTTAAGTTTCTGTTAGCAGTGGAAATGTTTTGATTTTAGCTACTGAACTTGCTGTGCCTGTGTCTTCCTACCCCTAATGGCATTGACTTTTATAAAGGGAGAGTGTAAGTTGGTTGGGGTGGCCTGTGATTGATTTCTTTCTTTCTTTCTTTCTTTCTTTCTTTCTTTCTTTCTTTCTTTCTTT
>NW_017731415.1:1922552-1948776 GCF_001890085.2 Hipposideros armiger
AGCGAGCTCTTAACCAACTGAGCCACTCAGCCAGCCCCTCACTGTGTGACTTTTGATGCATTACCTTGAATGTTACTTTATCCTTTTGCGGAATGGGTTTTAGACTCCTTCAGGGGTGCTCTAAGCATTCTTCTGGTCATAGCATGTAAAAACATGATCAGTTTTCATCTACTTCTCTTTTTTTATTAGCAAGTGCCTCTGAGAAGGCCTCAGTTTAATTTGCTGCCACAAGCAACCACATATAAATTTGCTTTGGACTTCTGGGGTCTGATAATTAGATTGAAAATTTATGGTATCATGGCTGAGTTAGGACACTACAGGATATATGCAAGTGTATCAACTAAGAGAAAGTTACTTTTAGTGAGATTTAGCCTTCTGTGACAATAAAGATCTAGTGCTAAATGGTCGAGGACATTCATGTCACCTGCACTTTGGTGAACATCAGACATTTATTGTTAGAAGTATAGAGAGCGACATGGAATGAAAAAAAACACTTTTCTAAGAGGGCACGGGTTTTGGATCCAGTGTTCTAGAATCATGTTAAAACATCCATTTTTATGACACAGATAATTTTCATCAGTTACATGTATTAACAGATGTAAATGACAGCGGCTAAAATAAGTGGCTGCGGTGATTAGATGGTTTGTAATAAGGATTTAGAGACATTCCATCTATTTCACCTTCCTTGAGCTTCTTAGGCATCCTTACAGAATCACTGTATTTTTGCGAGAATTTCAGAGTTCCAGTCCCTTCAAAGGGCATTATTGTGAAACTTCAAATTCGGCTTTCTGAAATAGAAGAAAGAGAAGGAAATGAGAGGTGGCTTCTATCTTTGACCCCTCCAAGGAAAGTGGTGGTGAATATTTTAAGCAGCTCTTCTGGGAACAGGCAGGGTTCGGGGGCTGGCGTTTTGGGCATCTTCTCCTGTGTTTGTTGAAGCTGTACCTCACTCTCCTGGTATTTTTAAGGGTCTGGAAACTAAGTGATCATTCAGCCCCATCATCTTCATCTTACAGGTTTGGAAACTGAGGGATAGAGTGTTCTTAAGGGATTTGCCGAAAGTCAGAAAGCTAGTTAGAGGCAGGGGTGGCCCTTGCATGGGTGCCTTCTTAGTTTTCCGGTTTGACCTACAGTCTTCCACTGTCAATTACAGACACACTTGAAAGGTCTCCAGACACTACACCCTAATGGATGGTGTTCCTTATGGGATTTTTCTTGGAATCGTTTGGGAAGCTGATGAAGACTTTGGACAAACTTGCAAAAAACAAAACACAACAAAACACACACACACACACACACACATACACACATGCAACAATTCGTCATAGAGTTTTAGGGGTTGACACAGCCCCTACGAAGGTCATTCTCAGACTTACAAACTCTTGCTTTAGGGCTTACGTTTTGCGTTTCATTGCTAACCAAGATGTTGGTCTCAGAGCTTTTTAGTCTAGGAGTTTTTTGGATCTTTCAATTTGGCCCTATAAGGGTTTAGGGAGTAGGCTGTGAATTAACTGAATGGTAAGTTGAATTCAGGTGCCTCTCTAGCCAAAAGAAAAAGTACACAAGACATGTAGTAATTGTAAATGATTATTTGGCTGTTCCTCATTATCCCAGATTATCTTAGCGGACACCTTGAGCAAAGTACATGGTCCTGCAGGAAACTTTAGAGGGTGGTTTTCCTCCTCAAAAACAAAAGGTGGAAATTGTACTTCTCAGGTTTTAAATGTAAAATATTAGCACCTTTCCCCCAACAGGTGTATCAAAGCAGTTCTAAAATAAACCACACAAGCACAGTTTAAAAATACAGATAAGGGCCAGCCCTGTGCAAAAGTATGAAGTTGGGAAGAACATCTCTCACTGAGGCTCTAGTTCCCCCTGTTTCCCCCTTCTCACCTTCTCTGATCTTGCCTTTTTGAGAACACCTGAGAGCCTTATGTATAAGGAATCTGCCAGTAAAGGCTGGGGGCGGGGGAGGGGGGCGTTGTGTGCTCTTTCTAGGGATGTTTGCATTTTGATTGAGTGCAGGTCAACAAATGCAGGTTTGGAGTAGAATCTGTGACTTAAGCTAGGAGCCTGCAGGATTTTGTCATACAGAAAATGGCTTGCTACTAAAGCTTCGGCAGGCCCTGCCTCTGGGAGGCTACCTTTGGTGCCCCAGACTGTGACGCCAGCTTTGGATGGGGCCGACTTGGCCAAAGGGGAGCTGTCACACCCTCAGGTGGTGTCTGTTCCTTGTCAGAAGGCAGATGTGCCTCCTCAGAACGCCGTGCTAGAAACACCTGCCAGCAATGACCTTGAACACCCTAATGTCACACCAGAGGTTGTGCTTGGTGGGGCCCAGCTGCTTTGCCTCGTACCCATCTTGCAAGGGGTCTTGTCAGGCCACTGTACAGGTGTGTAAACTTGGACCAGTTGTAGTGAGGTACTTTGTCTAAGGCTGCCCAGCTTGCAAGTGGCTGAACTAAGGCTGCCGCCCAGGGTTTCTGGCTCCCAGTTCTCCCGTTTTGACCGAAGCTTGCTTCTACCTCATGGCATGCACTTTTCAGCACAGCCTCTTCAGAACCCACCAGGTCAGGCTAAGTGGGCATTGGATTCTGCTGTGTTCTGAGCATGTTCCATGTTCACAGGAGCTTGTGTTCCCATGAGCTCAATGACCAAGTGTTTTTACTTAGAAGCCCTTGCACCTGTGACGAAGTTCCTTTAATAAACAGGGACACCCCCTCAAAACTGGAAGACTTGTTGAGTGCTTGTTACTTGAATTGACCTTTACTGGCTCTTTTAAGCCTTTCAACAACAGTATGAAGAGGGTTAAACCCCCATTTGACAGATTAGAATGCAGGCCCGGAGACGGTGAAGTAAGTCGCATCTAGTGAGTCCATCTTTGGTGGTGTTCTCACCAGGGTCCTGGATTCCCAAGACCATTCTCTTTCCTGCACAAAATATTACCTCCGTAAAGAATCAAACAGAACGTCTACCTGTTTACATGTGAGTTATCAGTGAGTTCGGTGTAATGTAGGTGTTTGTGTATCAGATCTTATTTCCTTTGCTGTCCCTAAACATGTTTCCTGTGGGCGAAGGGGGGAGGGATTGGCTCAGAGATGTGATAAAGATGCGCCAATTCTGACATTAAAGCATTGAACTCCTTGAACTCTTTTTATCTTTTACTCTAGGAGCTTTATAACCTTGTCTACACAGATTCTGCTTTTAATTCCCTCCTGGAACTCCTCTAAGAAAAGCGAGCAAGGGAACCCTGTGTAACTGCTCTCACCGATAGCACCCTGCAGTGGTTCCCTCTGTAGCTGTAGGTGAATGGGGAGATGGGGGATAGCAGTGACTTGTCCCAGGTGGACAGTGTGATCCAACAGAAATGGTAGAACTGCTGGAAGATTCCATTTCTGACAGAATGGGCCAGGTTTCTGGAACACACCACCCCACTGCTCCCAGGTCCTCAGGCTCCCGAGAGAAAAACAGTGCTTATAAAATTATAAACATTATACACACAGCTTTGGTGGAAAATTGGTGAAACTTAGGAGATATGAATATGAAAATAAATTTCTTCTTTAATCTCCATGATAAGCGCTCCCTAATATTATTAAATTGTGTAGTCGGCCTGTTATAACACACCTATATCGGATCGGGGATGCCAAAAAAACGTGTTGCAAGTGGACACTTTGGTCAACGTGGCTCAAGCAGTAGTTCGCCATAATCAGAAGTGTCTGGATGCTGATGGTAACCACTTTGAGCACCTCTTGTAATTGCAGAAGTCAAAGGTAACGTGTATTCATCTTTTGTTATCGGTATATATTGAGTATTACAATTTTAATAGAGTTTTCCTTTCTTAAAATGTGTATACATGTTTTTGGCACCCTCTGTGTATAGACTGCTCTAGGATTAGATCCTTTTTTTGCTCATATCCAAGTACCTTTTATAGATACGTTAATCATTACTTAATTAATAGTAAGTAAATAATGCATTCAGCACATTTTCTTTAAGTGCCTTGTTTGTGCCAGACACATAGGCTCGGGAACTGGGGCCACTGCAGTGAACAAAGTCCTGACCATTCTCACCTTGCTTGTCTGCTGGTTAGAGCAACTTGAAGTCAGACTTTAAATGTATTTTTGAACGTTCTTTTTTCTTAACAGTATCCAAGAGCACGTTCCTCGTCTACTAAATAGGAAAATCCTATTAAACTATTAAAATAAGATTTCTAATGGCTGCATGATGTGCTTTTTTTTTTTTTTAATAACGCATAGCTGTACCATGGTTTATTTAACCATTGACATTTTCTTAGAGATTTAACTTGTTCCTCATCTTTTTTTTTATTATTATAAATAAGTCTGTGATGAATTTCACTGTATTGAGTATTTGTTTTCTTTTTGACCGAGATTTTCTCTCAGAAACCAACATGGTACTTCCTCTCCCCCACCCCCCAACCCAGTGTTTTGGGGAAGAATAGCTATTTTTTGAGGTGAGGCTGAGCACCCATTTCAGTGGAGTGGCCATCGTTAAGTGACTGCTTAGATAAACATTGGTAGGTGTTAATTGGTCCTACAGGGGGTCTTTGAAGCTCCCACAACTTCTGTTCCCTTTGAAGTTTTGTTTTTGCTGGAGCCATAAACCTCCATGCCTTTCTTACTGGGCATGCGCCTCCGGCCTTCTGTCTCTCCCTGCAGTGTGCAGCCTCTCCCGGATTTCAGCATTTACAGGCCTAACCTGGGCTGATGTCATTCTCCTGTGTCAGTTAGTCAAGGTCCTGTTTCTGTTTTCTCTTTGACTGTTGACTCCATGATCCATTGGAGGTGAATTGGGGCATGGCTTTACCTCTGGGCATGCAGGTAAGGACGGTCTGGGATTCCAAGTGCAAATGAGGCACCATTCCAAGTGATTTAAAAACGGAGACAGAAAACAAAGGGAACCAAACAGTTTATGCCTAGTTACACTCAGGGCTTTTGCATCTGCATTGCTTTGACCAGCGGTGAGATTTGTGGGGACACACTTCCTCATTTCATGTACCCTCTCGTCTTCTGGGAATCTGATGAGAAGAGAGCCTGCGACCCTGCACCAGGGAAGTAACTGACCCACACAGGGTCCTGGGCTAGGTGCTTCACCTGCGAGCCTCAGTTTCCACATCTGGAAGCGGAGATCAGAACATTCGTGCACAGGGTCGTTCAGAGGTTCAAATGAAGTGCAGGGTGTGAATGTACCTAGTAACTGCTAATGCGTTCCATAAGGTGGTGTTATTATTAAACACCGTCTTCCTGCCATTTTCTAGTCAACTTCAGAGGCTCGCTTAGTTTCATAACTTGGCTGTTCTCAGGTAAGCCACAGAAATATCTCGGCTCCTCTATTCCTTGATACGTAACCCGCAGGAAAGCGTGGCGGGTGCTTGGAAGCCCCGCCATTGTTTGTGTGGGCTGTGGAAAGACCCACCTGGGGCCTTCAAGCTGGAGCTGGCAGGTGGGGTGGCGCAGGGTGGAAGCACGTGGGGGCAGTGGTCTCTGGGGTGGCCAGGCACTAACTTGACTCCATGTCTTCCAAGTTCCCAGATTGACTGCTCTAAATATGCAGGTTATCCCTTTTGCAGTTGACATCGACGCCTTCCTCAGTTGAGGGTGACATCTGGGCCGACACCTCATCCGAATGGAACTCAGCTGCATGGGAGCCTCGCAGGCTTTTAGGCTGCAAAGAGCAGAAAATCACTCAGGCCACCTTAAGTAAGTCACAGGATTTATTGTGAGGGGACATAGAACAGATACGGAACTGGAACCGTTCCAGTAAGTTCTTAGGACCCAGCGCAATCCCTGGGATGGTTGGCTCCTGTCTTTCCATTCGGGCCTTCATACCTCCCTTGTCTAGCTAACACTTGTGTTCCTGTGTGTGTGTCTTCCAACCCCTGGCCAGTCTTCCCTGAATCCTGTCCTTCAGGCCCTGGAGGAAGCCGGTCTGATTGCTTTGCTGTGACCACTAATCCTCCTGGGAGAGCCATTCATATGAGGCCACCTCTTGGGTGTGATGTGACCTCACCATTTAAAAAGATTGCCCCTTCACATTGCCATTCTTGATTTAGTGGGAGGCAATCCTTTTGCAAAGAACAGCCTAAAGTTGCTTCCTGGAACAGGGGACTGTGGTTAGGGGAAGTTGGCTGTGGCAGGCGCTGCTGAAGCCATATCCTGTTGGCACTGACCTATTTGAGCCCAGTTGATGATGATGATGATAGCAATAACAGTATTTCTTGAGAGTGTACTGTGTGTTGAGTCATAGGCAGTATCTTCGCTAATCTCGGCATCCACCCTCGCAGGAAGATACTCATTTTAGATGCAGCACAGAGGCCGAGCATCTTTAAAAGGGATTTGCCTGAGAGCAGGCACCTAGGATATGACCCGAGGCCACCTGACTTGCGAACCTTCATTCTTAACCATGGTTTAGACACAGCTGGAACTAATGTCATAAACGCCACCCACTCACACTCATAGGCCACACAAATCGTAGTGTGTGATTCATGGTTAGAGGATCACTTGGGTTTCTCACCTAGAATTTATTTCATCTTACTTTAGAGGGACCATTCTAACCAGTTCGGCAATCCGGTTTCGCAGCGCGTGGTAGATGAGAAGCAGTAAATTTAAAGAGAGGGGGATTCTTGTAGACAGATCTGGGAAGAAGGGACAGCTGGCAAGCCGAATTGGAGGAAGCAGGCCAGGAAATTATAAATGTAACGGCCAGGAGAACGAAAGAAGCACTGCAATTTAAGAACAGCTGGCCTGGAGCCCGAGACCATGTCCTGCAGCCTCCTCAGGAGCCTGCCTGTAAATCCCACCACCTAGCCCCATGCCTGCCACCAACCTGAGCTGCTGTAAATATTTCATGGACGCCACCCCAGTGCCATGTTGACCCTGCGCCATCACTTGTGTACACTGTCCTTTGTTTAAGAAAGTGGAGCAACAAGGAATGCAGTTTACAACTCTTTTTCACCCGGATGGTGACCATAAAAATATTGTGGTGCGCCTAAGGCTAGATGCTCCATTTGAAAACTTTCTACCAAGCTTGGAAAGTTGCCCCGGGGTTCCAGGCATGGGGGAGGGGTGGGTCTCTAGTGAATTAGGACTGGAGTCCTGGTATTGGTCGCGAACTCAGATTTCTGGGGTGTTTTTTTTGATGTCTATCAGCACTTGTTATAAGAAGTAAAAAGTTTCCTGGTATTGTGGTGCGTGCCTGTGATGCTAGTGATCCTTCTTTTTTTTAATTGGGAAACATCAGCTCCAAATCAAGTAGTTGTTTCAACCTAGTTGTAGAGGGTGCAGCTCAGTGGCCCATCGGGGATCGAACCGGCAACGTTGGTGTTATGAGCACTGCGCTCTAACCAACTGAGCTAACTGGCCGCCCCATGGTGATTCTTGATTGACTGGTGCCCAGAAGGCGTTGGGCCATGGGCTCAGGTAAAGAAAATGGCCCTGGGTCAGGCTGGCCTGCCCACCCAAGGTGTTGTGGCGTATGGCGGTTGAGGATTGGAGAAGAGAGGTGCCCATGAGGGGGTGAGGGGACACCTGATCTGTTGCTTAGGGGTTTCCCTGGCAGGTATGTTGGGGTGCATGTCATTAGCCTGCTTTTCCCACATTCCTTGGGATGCCCAGGATGGGAGCTGACGGGTGGAGGTATAGAATGGATTGCACACTTCCTAAGTATACTCCAGAACCCTGACAGATTGGTGGAAATCATCCACAGCTCAGCTGATACAAGATATGACCATGCTACTTGGTACTTGAACTCGCCCTTGGGGCTTCTGGTAGTTCATGACATGATAGCAAGGTGGGCGTGCTCCAGCTCGGCCTGCCTTTCCATCCCCAGCCCCGTGGCAGAGACACGTAACTCCTTCTCCCTCCTCTCTCTTTCTTGGAAAGCGGCTCCCCAGTTGCATGTTACCTCTCCCACAGTCACTTCCTGGATGGCCTCAGATGTGGACACATTCTCCTGGTGTGTGCTCTTATGGAACGTGGAATACTTGCCACAGCTGTGGGTTTACATTCATGTAGCTATTTATTTTTCTCTCTCTCTCATAGATTGTACAGACCCTGAGGGGAGGATTCATGTTGACCTTGCATTAATTTACTCAACAAATACTTATAGAGCACCTACTAGGTGCAGGCATTGGGGATGGGGATTCCACAGTGAGCACAACAGACACATATCCCTGTTTTCAGGATGCTTACTGCCTAGTGGCGGGATGTTGATACCATACCAGTTATGGCTCATATTAGAAGGTGCTAGAAGCTGCAAAGAAAAGCAGCTAATGGAAAGGGGTTGAGGCAGTGGATCTCAACCTGGTGGGGCCCTGGCCCTACTCCCGGCCAATCAGACCCTCTAGGGATGAAGTTTCAGGTTTTTAAAAAGCTTACACAGTGATGTGTATGCGTGATGAGAGTGGAGGTGAGGGTTTTGCAGTTTCAAATATGCAGGGGCAGGAAGGCCTCGAGGGGAAAGTGATGTGAATTCACTCACCGATGTGTTGTCACAGCTTCGCACTGTGCTAGGCACCCAGTTTGAATAAATGAAAAAAAAATTGCTTTTATTTAATCAGTGGAAATGTTACCACTGTTGACCATGTATTCAAAGGATGAATTCTGTAGATAACCACTGCCTGGTTTATAGCACAGGCCTTCCCTGCGTCTTCCAAGTTCTTCTGCATCATTTGCTGATTCACTGAGTTTTTTTTTTATCTTCAAATGGGATGTTTCTTTTAATAAACCTTTTTGTCCCAAGGTAGTTTCTTTCTTTTTTCTTTTTTTTTTACTCTTCTGTTGGATATGAGTATCAGTGCAACCAAATTAAAATGAACTGAGGGGTTCTACTGCATCATACAAATCTAAAGAATTTATTACAGGGGAAACCATTATATTCTTTTTATCATTTAATTTTAACAATCTGTGGATATTGGGACTTTTTGTCCCTCCTTAATTGCAATTTTTCTCCCAAATGGTTGGTTACATATAACTTTTGGCGTACATTTTTTTTTTGCTCAGGTTACATCCAAACTCTGTTAACTGATATTGAAGCATTGCCCCAGAGTATATAATAACATAGTGCTTAATTGAGCTATCAGGCTTCTAATGAATTCATATTGAGATTTACTATTTAATTAAAAAACAAAGGGGAAGAAACAGCAGAGGGAAGGCGTATGATTGTTTCTCCCACTGGCCTCCATTTCCTGCCTTTGAAACCCCCTGTCTTGTTTGTGTTCCCTTGTATGGGTTACTGCGCAAAGGTGCTCAAGGTGTGTAGATAAAATGGAGGATGCACTGCATCTCCATCACTTGGCTTCTCAGTAGGTTTTTATAAAATTGTTTCCGATTTGGTGGCAATCCTGTGGCACTTGATTAAATCCGAATGATGTTTTATGTTTTTACAAAGCTTGGTAAGGCCGTTTTCCCAAATGACTTCTAGGTCTGTGTATCTGAACCAATCTGAAAAACCTAATCAGAGGGGTTCTAATACTGAAATGCTTTTGCTTTACTGAGAGGCAGAGAATAAATTTGTCTTGAAAACACCATTTCTTCTATGCTGCATGCGCCTTTAAAATTCACGCTGCATTAAAAATGCCACCTTTAAGCAATCCCTTTTATGATAACTGCATTTTTTAAGTATGCAAGTGTAATGTTGCAAACCTGTGGGGCAGTCAGTCTTTTATTGATTCAAAGAGTAGAAATGTGTAACATTTTCTGTACTTAGATTGTAGAGTTATAGCACATGTTTTTAAAAAATTGAACAGTATTTTATGTTAAGATAAAATTTAAGTACCTGAATGTTTAGTACCGTTAAAAGATAGAGTAGCCTTTTTCCTACACTTATTTTCAGCTTAGCCATGTCTGAGTAACCCAAGTAGGATAAAAGAGGGCAAAAAAAGATTAAGTATCAAAATAAATCATTTTTGTATTGATATTGTTGATGCGTAACATCGTATTAGTGTTAGGTGTGCAGCAGTGATTTGGTAGATGCCTATATTGCAGAATGCTTACTTACCTCAGTAAGTTTAGTTAGTATCCATCACCTCACATAGTTACATTTTTTTTGCTTGTGATGAGAATTTTTAAGATCTGCTCTCTTAGCAACTTTCAAATATACAATACAGTGTTGTTATCTGTCTAGTCAGGTGTTTCTTAACGAGTGGAATCCGTTGTGAGAAATGCGTCATTAGGCGATTTCATCACTGTGCGAACGTCATAGAGTGTACTTACCCAAACCTAGATGGTATCTCCTACCACACACCTAGGCTACATGACATAGCCTAGTGCGGCCTGGCTCTAAGCCTGTCCAGCCTGTTACTGTACAAAACAACACGAGATTAAATCAAGCACACGAGTAAAGGATGCAATCAAGAGACTTGGTAAACACGAGATGTATGGGGCTGCTACCGGTGGAACACGGTATACTATTTTACACTAACCTTTTTTTTTAAGTAGCAAGAGTATACTGTAAAATCATGCTAAAAAGTGTGGTATAATAAATACACAAACCAGTAACATGGCCATTTATTGTCATTATTAAGTATTGTGTACTGTATGTAATTGTTATGTATTCTAATTTTATACAACTGGCAGTGCAGTAGGTTTGTTTGCACTAACATCACCACATGCATGTAATGCATTTGCACTGTGATGTTACAATGGCTACAGTGTCACGAGGTGATAGGAGTTTTTCAGCTCCATTATAATCTTGCAGGACCACTGGCATGTATGCAGTCTGTTGTTGTTTGAAAACTTGTTATGCGGTACATGACTGTAGTCACCATGCCGTACATTTCATCCCGGGGATTTCTTTATCTTATAACTGGAAGCTTGTACCTTTGGACCACTGTCACGTATTTTGCCCATCCCACCACCCTTTGCCTCTGGCAACCACCAACTTGTTCTCTGTATCTATGATTTCAGTTTTTGAGAGATTCCACATATAAGTGAGATCGTACAGTATTTGTCTTTCTCTGTCTGACTTATTTCACTTAGCATAATTTCCTCAAGGTCCATGCGTACAAATGGTGGGATTTCCTTATTGGGTAAGGCTGAATAATGTGTGTGTGTGTGTGTGTGTGTGTGTGTGTGTGTGTGTGTGTGTGTACATAAATGTGATATATATTTTCCTGATCCATTCATCCATTGATGGATACTTAGGTTGTTTTCATGTCTTGGCTATTGTAAATAATACTGTCAAAATAAATCTTGAGTTTCTATAAAAATAAGCTAAGAAACCAGCAGCCTTAAATTCAAAGTATGAAGTAGATATTCTAGGGAGTGTTGGTGACTGTGTGAGCCTCTTTAGGCCTCAGCTTTCCTGCATCTGGTTTTCCTATGCAGAGACCTATGAGCTCATTGCTGATTGTGTGCATACAGCGTATGTCTGTATGTCTGTTGTATGTTTGAGGGGAGAAGCATGGCGTTCGATCATGTTATCATGGTGTCAGATAGTTCTGTCTGGAGGGAGGAGTAGTAAGAATATAGAAGTGACTTGAAAGATCTAGTGTAATTTTTGCATCACAGGGATAAAGAAATACAGATCCAGGGAATTTTGGCAACCTGCCCAAGGTCATGTGGCCCATGTGACAGAATCGGGACTAGAACACACATCTTTTGACTTCCAGCCATGTATTGCATGGCGGTTATGCACCTGGGCTCTGGAGATTAGTAGCTTGATTTGCATTAGAGGCCCTACCATAGCTGTGAAACCTTGGGCGGCTTACTTCCCGTGCAAAGCGGGGATAATAATAGTTCCTGCTTCACAGGGTTGGGAGTTTGAGAATTAAATGAGTAATATTACATGTAATATACTTACAACAGTGCTTGGTACATAGTAAGCACTCAGTAAATAACCAGTTACTATCATTATTTTGTCCGTTCCGTTATACCACAGTAGACGCTTCGACTTCTATAATTTCAGACTTGCCACTTGTGTGTGTTTATCATTGTTTTCATTTCATTTCTTTCATTTGACCTATCTGTTTATAGCTCATTATAATTGTAATGTGCAATACGATACAGTAACTTGCCAGTCATATAGAAGCTCAAGGTGGTTTGGCAAGTGCCCAGAATTCCAACCACCTGTTGCAACTGTTGCCAAAATGCAATAGATTTTCATTTCCCATAAGTTGTTCAACCTAGGGTGCACATCATTCATATGACTTTGTCTTTAAAAAGAAAAAAAAAATTCTTTCTCCTTTTACAAATGTATCGTGTTTCCCACCAGTTCTGTGAAGCTGAGCAGTCACATGGATCTTCTTTTTCCTGCCTGTTGAAAACTCTTTATAAAAAGGTGGCAGACATGCCAGTGGGATCACCTGAAATGACTTTCGGAGATAAAACTGAGCGAGATAGGAAGATAAAACTATTTTTTTTCTTCTCTAACCATTCAAGTAGCCAAACTGTGTGATCCCATCATGATGGGGCACTTAGCAAAGCAGGAAGCAATAACAGTGAACAACTTTGTACGATACTTGCAACAATTTCTGTGGCTATTAACAATTGATGACTTTTCTTTTAGGATGGCATTATCAGTAGCCGCTGGTTGGAGACCTCTGTCCCATGTGAAGTTGAAGCAGTGTGTGACTGTCCTTGATGATACGCTTAGAATCGCAGTCAGGGTGAATGTCAGGGGGTAAATTTTAGCCTGTGTTTAGAAGATATGGGAGGGTTCAGACACATCGTAACATATTTTTATTCTTTCTCTCAGGAGTCACAGTTGCAGTTATGAACAAACCACCTTGTGAAAGCTTTCTTAGAATGTCATTTCTGCCATCAAATCCAGATGTGGTCGGATTCCTACTGGATTCCACATGGTAGCACAGCTACTGTGATTGGGATGTGCCACAGGTCAAGCCCTGTCCCTTAGAATTCCACCATATCCAAAAAAAAAAAAAAAAATCATGTTAGTACAGGATTCTATCCTGTCATAAATCACAGAATCATATAGAGTATTCTTTAACAGCAGCTTTTGAAAAAGAGACTCTAGTGAATAGTTCACGAAGTAAACTGAGACTTTCTTGCTCTCATTTCAAATTTGATATTACTTGGCTCCTGATGAGAAGCAGACATATATTTTCTGCACAGTAGTGACTTATAGGCCTGTGTTTGCATGTGGAGTAAATCTTTAAAATCCAATTTTTTTTTTTTTAAGATTTTATTGGGGAATTGGGGGAGGGCACAGTGTTGGAGATTGGGGAAGGTGAACAGACAAGTTTCTGTTCTTTTGTTCTTTAGTCGAGTTGTGGAGGACGTTGCTTCACTGGCCCATGTTGGTATTATCATTGCTCTTTTCCCGGGTGAGGCAGTTGCTTGCTGGACATTGGACGGCCACTCAGGGTGGCTCATGGCAGCTCATGAAAGCACACACCCGCTGCCAGCCAGCCTCACTGCAGCCTACGCCATCGCTGGCAGCCTATGCTATCGCCGGCGGCTCACGGCAGCCCAGCTCCAGGTTGAGCTGTTGTTCCGCATCTTAGCTGTAGAGGGCGCAGCATCACTGGCNGCTGGCACTTCTGCTGTCCTCCATACCTCTCCCACATCCTCTGCTTATAACAGTAAAAACTCACTGTGCCTCCCCCTGACCTTTCATTGCAGATACTAGTATGAAAAAAACCTATTGTGACACGTCACTGCAGACACAGCGTCCCAAGTGATAATCTAACTTTCCTTTTAGTCATTCTGGTGAAATTTGAAGAGGAACCAGGTGTGTGTAAGTCAAATTTATCCTGGAATAGCCAGGGGTTCTTTCTTACAGGAAAGAGTGAAAAAAAGATCACTGCAGTTTAGGGGAAGTCATCAGGCCAATTTTACAAAACTCTGTGTTTCTCTCCCCTTCGGCTCCTATAGATGCATTCTCTTTGCTGTCCAGATAGGGTACTAGTGCTAACTGGTGCCTGATGAGTTCAGAGCACTAACCACAGGAATGAATGCATGTGGCTGTTGAAGGAGCTGAATGGGAACGCAAGGAAGATTTATCTTCTGGGAGCTTAATCATTTGCACAAAGAAAAAAACATAGGCCTTGGATGTGCGTGGTTCCCTCTCGCTGCATGAATTATTTTTTATTAGATCTGTCTTAAGTGCTTATCTGTCTCTGATGGACGCCAGCCACAGCATGCTTTAATTGATGGGAGTGTTGTTTCATTTCACTTCAGGTAACCTAAAACTGAATTAGTTAGCTTGTGGGTAACCATATCTCGCTAATTCATAGTGGAGTTATAATCAACTAAAATACTATCCAAAAGATTTCTGCGTGGGCTACTAATGAAACACATCCTCCCCTCTCCTTGTGAGGAGGACTTAAAGACGGCATTTACATATTTCTGTATTAAATTTCTTCTTCGTGGATTTGACCCCAAATTGCAGCGGATGAGATGATTTTAAATTCCACCCATGAAGTCTAGTAGGTCAGTCTAATCCCAGTTTCAGACTTCCCTCGGGTTGGATAAGCCTACCACCTGTGTCTTTGATGGTTATGTTGACAGAGCAGTATGAAATAGGCGAAGAACACTGCAGTGTAAACCTACTTGTCTAGCAGCGTTTTCCTCTCCGTTTCCTTATCATGCGATGAGGGTGGCTGGAAAGACCTTGTCAAACGTCTTGCTAAAGTCCCAACATTTACAGACAGATCGATGGTCTGATTAGGCTGGATGTACAAACCACATGTATAGCCAGATCCATGTCCACATTGCTTTTGATCTTGCTACATTTTCTGTAAGTAAGACTTTTTATTGCAAATATTAGTTGATATTAAGTCAACAAGTGCTAAGGGTCTGGCTACAGGGGACTAGGGAGGGTGGAGAGAAACGGAAGGGGTGCCTCCCTTGGAGTAAGCCTGAGGCTGGCGGGGTCAGCCAACTAGGTAACAATGTAAGGCAATATGTAATTAATTGCTAAATTATGTAGAGCAGATTTTAAGTGTTCTGGAATGGGAAAAATGATTCCTACCACATTTTTAATGTCTTAACGGACTTCAGAACTGTTTCATGCCAAGTCTCTCTATTTTGAGGCCATTCGCTATCATTTGAGACGTCCCTGCTTTCTTGAAGCCACGGTAATATAGTAGCTAATATTTTCTGAGTACCTGCTGTATGTCAGGGAACCGGCCTAAGCACTTTACTGATACCAACTAATGATCCTCACTCCACACCTCCAAGGTGCACATGCTTTTTTTCTCCATTTTACACAGGAGGAAGCCAAGGTGGGGAGGCTCATAGCTGCCCAGAGTGAGCTCTGATGAATTCCTTTGCCTTGTTGCGAGGCGTGGGCCTGTGGTGAGCATAGCTTCGGAGAGGCAGAGCTGCATTCTGGGAAGAGAATCGGGATTTTAATTCTGGCTTCTTTTTGCCTGCTTACCTGTGTAGGTAGAACCTTGGGCAGGTTGCTTAACTGCCAGAGGTTCTCAACTGTAAAATGGGGCAGGATTGGTTTAAGGATTTAAGTGCCCCCATGTGGTAGATGCTCAATGGATGGGAACTGTTATTTATTAAAAGCAATGATAAAATCATCACATTCTCCACTCAGAGAGACCTGTTAGAATTTTACAGAAAAAGGAACATAGCTGCCTTGATCAGTATTGAAACGCCAAGTACAATATTAGACCTCTGTGGAATATTTGTGGAATAGATGGATGGAAGGCTGGAATAGGAACGGGGATCAGAAGTGTTCTTGTAGCAAGTGGACGCAGTATCACTTTCCAGTGGAGTTATTCTTAGCCTTACTCATCATTTGTTAATCGAAACAATCCTTTTCTTAGCTGTACCCTCTAACCATTTGTGCGGGCAATGGTCACCACGTGACGTTTTTTTTTTCTATGGAGAACACAAGCAAACAAAACTGCCTCTTCCTGTCATGGAGATTTCAACAGTAAAAACTCACTGCATTCCAGACACCAGTAGAGGACATTGAAACATCACTGTGTCAACACAAAGAAAGAGCTATGTAATTTTACCCTGTATTAATACATTGTTGCATGGCAGGTACTATCATTAGATGGCAATCTATAAAAATGGCCCCCTGAGACCAAACGCTGGCACAATTATTTATTCTTCAATTATTTATTCAGTCCTAAGGAAGGGAATACTGACAGACACTGCGAAATGCACTGCCTACCAATTTACAGAAACTGAATGGCGAAATCATTTGCAGACTGAAGTAGCTTTTTTTTGATACTCTTTTGATTTATTTAAATTCTTCCTTTTCCAGCTTAACGATGTTTACTATACCCACTTAGATGACTGAGATGAGAGGCTGTTTTGTTCATAAAACTACTTCAAAACAAATAAATTAGCGTCTAGCCTGAAAGGGTCAGATCAGAAATGGAGGTTTTAAAACAGCCTCTGGAACATCCAAATCACATTCTTAATATTTTATATGGTTTTATATTTAGATTGGATATTTTATGTAAAGTCTCTTTTCCCTTTTTAGTGCTTCAACCTCTTGAGACCCCATTTCTAGCTGGGCTGCAGAGAACAGTTACACTTAGGCTCCATTTGCAGTAAGTAATTTCAATTTAATTTATCTCAGGGGAGATTACCAGAAAGTTCCTGCCCTTGTCTCTTTCTTCTCAACATAAATGTATTGATAGGCGCTGTTGTTGTGATTCCAGTATATTATTTGTACATGATAGAATGTAATTCCTGTGAAGTTGCACTTAGCAGCCATAAAAGAATTAGTTTGGACGTAACTGCTAAAGTTTAAGAGATTACTTGTATTTGTATTGACATTGGAGTTCAGAAATCGAATCTTTTCCCAGGCCGTATGGCTTTCTTCAGAGATCAATTTCAGTTTTGCTTTAATCAGTAATTGTCGGTTTTGATTTTTCAAAATCTTGGGTAATCCCTAGGTGACCTCACCATCTAAGATTTCTAAAAGAAAAATAATTTTAATTTACATTAGCTTTAAAATACCCTTATGCCAAGCATTAATTGACTGAAGGGGACTGATTACATAAACAGAAATCCTAAAGGAGATAGAGAATTTTCAATGTTTTAGGAGGTATGTTTTTGGAAGAGCCACAGTGCTTACGCTAGGTGTGTGTATGTGTGTGCTTATACATGCGTTCAGTCATGATAGACACAGACACACAAATAGGAATTTATGGGGTGCGATACAAATATTAAGACTATCAGATTAAAGTAAATCAAATAAAACCAAAATTCCAAAATATATTCCCGGAATAAAAGTGCACCGTTAGTGTTACTGTGTATAAATCTAACTTAGTGAAATAAAAACAGTCCAAAGTTTTTATGATCGCCTTAAACTTAGACATAATCAGTTACATCTGCTGTTGACACCAGTGGCAATATATAAATAATCGCATTTTTTGCTTAACGCCTCGTTCTCATGGGTAAAACAGGTGTGTAAGGATAGCATCTAGTTCATCAGGGCCTTGCCAGAATTAAATCAGCTAACACAGTACAGAACTTGGTTGTGGGCCTAGAGCATAGCTAACCTGTACGGAACGATCATTATATTATTATTACTAGAGGGAGTCCTTCATCCTTTGTCCTATGAATCAGTTTATAGCACAGTGCATGGTGCAGAGCAGAAGATGGCAAAAACCCTTTGCTAGTGCCAGTGCCATTGCAACAAAGTATCTTTCAACATGTGACATTACTTCCTGGAGGTACAGTGGGCCATCCAGATGCCCTTTGGTGATGTGTGACTTCTGCAGTAGTTCTCTTCCTGTCTGTCTCCACGTACTCTAGAGACACACCTCACCACTTGGACTCTGCCAGAGTGAACTCTGTTACCTTTTCAGCTAAACCCGTGAATTTTATGATTTGCAAGTAGGAGGAGGTGCTGGGTGTACTTGATTGCCCTCCAGCAGGAGTTCTCAGATCACGAGCGGAGAGAGGAGAAAACGGTTTCAAGATAAGAAAACAGGAACAGACGGTACTGGGCGGAAGAATCACCTTGGTGGACCGCTGTTAGTGATTGGCACTGCCAGAGTGCCAGGTATGAGACTGCTGTTTGGTTCTATTTGAAGAAACCTTAAGCCAAGAATGACAGGTTATTGCCTCTCTGTGTGTAACGCATTGCACGTGGGAAGTTCACCTCTGCCACGTAATCCTGACAAAGAGAAGTTGTGGGCAAATAGAAAAGCTCTAAGTGGCTTACTTCCATCCTGATGGTGTCTCATTCTCTCTTGTTACTTCCCACAACGTGCTTCTTCTAGCTACTCCAAGCTATGTTTATCAAAATAAGAACTGCCATTTATTGAACGCTTGCTATGAGCCAGAAACCATGATGGGGAGTGGTGAGGGGAGGGTATCCAGGGAGAAAGTCTTCCCACAGGTGAGCTTGACCTTGTTCACACAGCAGCAGGGTCCCAAGAGGGCAAGAGCAGAAGCTGCAGGGCTTCTCAAACCTTAGCTTAAATTGACAAAAAACAACAGCAGCAAAACAACAACGGTAATAGTAATAATAGAAAATAGCGCTTCTAGAAAATTTGAGACAAATTTCTTGTCCATTGACTATCAAAAATATTTTTGCTTAAAGATTGTTTTTAAAATTATTGAGTGTGTTGTTTATCAGGCATGTGTACTGATAAACAACAAACACTCAATAATTTTTGGTATTTTTCGTAATACGTTCTGCCACCTAAGAAAGGAGGCAGTATGTATTCGGACAACAGGTGTTATGCAACTGTATCAAGTTCTATTTTCTATTTGTCTTTAATGTTACTGCGTTAGCCAAACTCTTTAACATGTGGATGAAAACTGATGTGATCTTTTTTTAAGACAAGTAAGATTTTAGAAATGTAGCTAAACTGTTGAGTGTTTTTTTCAAGAGGCCAGGAAGAGGCTGACTAAATTGTGTGAAGAATTGTTAAGAATTCAGACTTCGAGTCAGGGAGACCTGAGTCCCAGGCCCAGCGCTGGCGTATATAAGCCTCATGACCACTACCTGGCTGCATCAATTTGCTTAGCAACAAAGTGGGAATAATGCCATCTCCACTGAAAGGCCCTATGAAGCGTATATGATGAGAGTGTGTTTCTAAAACTCTGAGTACAGCGGGGTCCATCTCAGATAGTCAGAAAATTGTAGTTTGCTTATTATTATTACAGCAAGTGCTCCGAACACAGGCCTCAGTGGCTACTTCTTGTAGTTGGTGAGTTAAGCTCACCTTCCACCCTGGGGGAACAAATGATGTCCTTCCCTTTCACAGCTGTCACTTGGTTGCCAACCCCGCAAAGCTTGCATACAGCAGAGGGCTTCTGAATCATGGATCAACACAGACGTTCACAAGCTGAGCGAGAATTTAGCAGAGGTAGCCCGCGTCAAGATAAGGTCTCTGATTTAATGTGCCATTTCTAAAAACCAACCAGCATTTAACGGGCCGTTTCCCTGCTGAGATAAGACCTCTGCATAGTGACTTTGCAATTTTAGTAATTAGAGGAGGAGAATTCCCATAGTTGCCAATTAGTATTGATCTGACCGCTGCTTTGGTCTGGGACGAACCCCCTATGTGTCAGTTCCATTTCCTCGGCTGGGGTGTGCACAGTCCAGTTGAAAGCTAGGCTGTTGTGTGCCTCATCCATACTGGAGGTTTCACTGGACAAGAAACAGAGATTGGCGGGTCCCCACAAGCACAGCGGTCAGCCAGCCAATGAATACCAAGCTTATTTCCTTCCTGCTAATATGTCCTTTCTCACGCTCTCCCGTTACTCATACTTCTTGCTTCTTCCAGCTGGTCCAAGCTATGATTATCTAAGAACCGCCATTGAATGAACACTTGCTATGAGCCAGATGCTTTGCTGGGAGGGGAGAAGGTCTCCGCAGCAGGCTTGAAAGTCTCACAGTGTCATTTCCACTACAGTCTCAGTCAAAGCATGTCACCTGACTGAACCCAGAGCCAATGAGGGAGGGGACTTCTGAAGGCCTCCGCGTAGGCAGAGGGTTATCGTGGCCATGTTGCAAACGATCTGCCAGCGATGGCAGCTGTCTTTCCCCCATTTGTCTTTATCGTTGATGATAAGACATTAATCAAAAAGACATTGCGTGGCAAAGCCTTGAGTTTTAATTTTTTTGTTTTTTGTTTTTTACTTTTTCTTCATAAAGTGTAGCTTCCTCAAACATATATCCATGAAACTCTCTAATTTTCGAAGTGGTGTGGTGGGTAATGGAGAAAAACTTTTAAGACAGTTCAGGACAGTAACCTATGAGACCTGGAATGCAAACTAGTATAGTCTTTAGAATCTGTGAGTCCAGTTTCTTCTCACTTCCTTCTCATGATGAGCTCTCCTTTTCTCCAAATAGGACAGCTGAGACTGATTTCAGCCCCATGTCCAGAGACAGGCAGATTTTAGGGACAGACCAAGGACCCCGGCTGTTTTCTGTATGTAGCCCCCCTGTCCAGGTGGAAGGATTTGGATGACAGGAGTATTAAGAAATAACCACCCACTAAATTTTATCTGCCAAATTTTCACTACACAGAGATATGTCCAAATTCTTAAAAACTTTTCTTTGGTGGTGCTTGGTTTGCAAAATGTATGATGAAAACCACTCTTTAGCAAATTCCCAAGGTGTAAGCTCAAATGTAGAGGTTTTTTTTTTTTTTTTCCTGAGTACCTTAACAAAGTATGCAGTTTTACGACACGTACCACCTTCTTAAATTCACTTGAAGCTTCTGAATGAAAAGCCTTAATGTGTTTGATTTTTTTATTTGAAGTTAGAGAAGAAATAGAGAGTTTTTGGACCCAACTTTGTGAAGCCATGGTTCCTGGTGTTTCTGGTCTCTTAGTTTCCACCATTCAGTTCCTCACTATCCACGTGTCCGCGTGTCCATATTAGAGAGTTTCTGTTGGTTCCCAGGGACTCGAGAGTCTTTTTCCAAGACTCCACCTGGAGGCATATTTTAAAGCATATTTAACAGTGTGCAGCTCCAGTCTTACTCAGTGTACGATGTTTGTCTCCATGCAATACCAGTAATGTAAGAACTGTGAAATTAACACTTCAGGTAACACCTCCAGCAGAAACAGCCTCCTGAACTTGGCTTGTGCTCTCACAGGTGAGTCTAGCTGGAAACCGAAGGCCAGACCTGGCCGCGAATGCTGCAGTGCTATTTGTACGAAGGTGTTTTCAGCCGCTCACGGTTGGCTCGCCTTCCCACAGAGAAGTGAAGCAATTGGTTTCAAAACCCCCAAAGAGCAAAATATCTGCCCGTGTTAGAAAACATCAGCACGTGTAGTGAACTTGGTGGTCACTTTCATTGCCATGTTTCACTACTTGTCCGAACTATGATTGTGTGATGAGAACTTCAGCAAAGCTTAGGAAAAGACCTCCGCCGCTTTTGTGAGAGGTAGAATGATAACAGAGCAGCTGCTTTGAGCGACTGCTGCAAGCCTTGTTGAAGTGCACACCTTTCACACAAAAACCCCTGGATGAACTGCAGTGGAAAGTACGGGTTTGTGATAATGTTGAATGCCGTGTGATTGCCTTGATTAGCCCTATAGTTAAGAAGCAGATATGCACGTCTTTGTTTTAAAAGGGAACTTGAGTTTTTTTTTTTTTTTTTTTACTGTAACTGTCAGTTGCTTAATCTCTACCGTCTTTAGTCTGCTTTTTTTTTTTTTTTAAAGTTTTTCCACCTAATCTGTGCTTGTCAGTGATGGTAAGTTTTTTTTTTTTTTTTTTTTTTTCATCCTGCTACCTGTTGGCAGCTCAGCGGCTGCTCAGCTCGGGCTGGACTCGAACCGCTGTTGCTCAGAGCTCANGTCTCAGATCAAAGATTATTGGATGCCCATTTTCTTAATCAAGATAGATGATCTGTTTCAAGAATTTGGACCTGAGTTTGGGCATGTCTCCGAACAATAACATCTGTCAAATGTTAACCATGTCATTAGTGTTGAGGGGGGAAAAAAAAAGAAAAAAAAAAGAAACTTTTAGGAGAAAAAAATGTCCTTGAGGAGTGTTGGGTAATTGAAAACCCACTTTCAAGTCATGTTTTATTGTAGTCATTGCAGATGAATGGGGACTGGTCGCCATACCTACTGGAATGGGCTAAATGAAACCGGGAGCCAGCTCTCTCTCCTCTCCCTGAAATCCCAACCGCCTGTGGGCCAGATTTTCATATTCCTCCCAATTTACCCCAGAGCATGCTGTGACCCTCATCCATCTTTCTTGCGTTTAACAAAGTTGTAAAGGGATTTATATGCTTTCCATTAGCCTCAGCAAAGCTGCTGTCATGAATATTTAATGGCGAACACAGTTTGTTTTCTTTTTCTTTCTTTCCCAGCCTCTGCCACCTCCCCACCCCTCAGCTCTCCTTTAGCCAGTGAGGAGAAAATGGAAATGCCTCAGCCCCTCACCTCTGGCCGGGTCCCAAAGCCGCACTGGGCCTTGTCAGTGCAAAGACTTGACCCCTTAAAGCAAGAGCTTTTTCTTTTTCATTTTCTTCTCCCTTTCCCCTTCCTCCCTCTCTTTTGGTCTCTTTCGGCTGGGCTTTTTAAAGGTCCGCTTGCGTGGTGGTCCCCTGTGGCGCGGGACGGACATGGGTGGAGCTCTGCTCGCGCCGGGGGTTCCCTGCGGGGGGCCCCCCCCCCTGCTACCCTCCAGCCTCTCCCGGACGGTCTTTTCCTTTGAACTTCACTGAAGCACAATAGCTGCCCTGCAACTTAGCTGGGGCTCCCTCGGATGCATTCCTGACACTTCACGGGTCGCTGGTCCCTTTCTCTTTGCAACAGCCAAAGGGGTGAATGTCTGGGACAGAAAATGACTTTTGAAGACACTGAACGATTTACCGTGTATAGAGCAACTTCTGAACTTTGTGGTGGTTGTCTCAGAAATATGCCCTTTTCCTGTTGGTAGCTTACGTCATCTCCTTCCTCCTCCCCTCATTCTAGCGTTTACTTATGGAATTTCCCTTTCTCTTTTTTTGCTTTGTCTCTTCCTGGGCCAGGGGAGTGAGAGAATCCTAAAGGCTAGGATAGGAGGGAACTAAAGAGCTAAATTGTTAACTGAGGGGGAAGTTAAAGGGGGTAGTGCCCCCTCCCCTTCTAATGAAGGAAGATCTGCTTGAATACACATCTCCAGGTACCTGCCCTAAGGGATTATCTGAAAGTTTAGATTAGGAAATCCGTAGACAATGTTTAACACAGTATTTGGCTACAGTAATTGCTCAATAAATATGTGTTATCATTAATATTATATACATTTACTCGTTTTTTNGGAAATTAAATGCCATAATTGAATATACCTAACTAATCCGTGGCTACAATCCTGTCATTTTTTTTTCTTTTTTTTTGGTATTGTTCCCTGCTTTTGTGACAGTGTTGAGAGGAAGGCAAGCAGTGTAGGGGTTGGGTGGAAAGAGAAAACGGAACGTTGTGATCCCCCAAGGGACGAGGTAAGAGACTGTTAATACATTAATGGTAGGAGGGCTTCTGCAGAAAATATGAAAGTGTAATTAAATGGAGCTATCACAGGCACGCCCGTATCAATTCATTAAAAGATGGTGTCAATGTCTTCCTCCTCCTGGGACTCAGCATTTTCAGGAAGGAGAGAAGAGACACACAGACCAGGAAGACTGCCAAGGAAGAGACATGGTTACTTCAATGTCTGTTCCCCTCACTTCTTTCTTCAGGGTTGATTCTCTGATGAAACGACTTATGGAAGGAAAGGTCCAAAAATACCCCTTCTAATCTGTAGACAATGGGACCGGAAATGGGCCATTTTGGGGATGATTTGGTGTTGCATTCCAAAGCACCCCTGATTTTATAGCAGATACCTGTGTAGAATACATCTGCCTGGATTAGGATATTTTTTTATTCCAAATGGATACTAAATTCACACTTGGCAATCTTGTGTGACAAACTGCAAAAATGTTTCTTTTTTTTTAGGGAAACAATGTGTTTTAAAAATCACTTGCCATCTGATTGTCTCCTTGCATGACCTGTGAGAATGTCAAGGCTTGAGTTGAGCAGTTAAGCGTGTTTGCTGTCAAACAGCTTAGTTTGTAGTGTGGTGGGAATTCTGTCCTGGCCTCTCTTCATGTCACTTAACTATCTCAGCCGCCTCGTTTCCTCATCAGTAAAATGGGGATCGTAGTATCTGTCTTATTACATTTGCTCTGTGACATTAAATGAGATATGGAATGGAAAGCATTTCGCACAGTGCCTGGCATAAGATAAACGCCCCCTTAAATATGAACTAGTTTTATTATCAATTTAATTTTAGGACCAAAAAAATATGTATGAAGACTTAATGATCTATCTACTGAAGGATTAGACTTTGAGGAAGCCGAGACCCAGGGGGATGACGTGTTCATTAGCAGAAGAGCCAGAATTAGAACCCACACCTCAGGACTTGCCGTTGGACCATGGTGCCTCCCCCATTGACTAGGGTTGTTCTGCATTTTGTAAAGGTGGATGTGCCAGTAAGAATTTCCTGTCTCATGTCCTGGGCATTACATCGCACGTAGGGACCATGTGAACTTTTCCATTTGGCCTCAACACTTCTACCCCCTATTATTGTATATGACGTGTGACTTTTATATATTGAAGGTCGTAGTTTTCAGTTCTCCATTGCTCAGGTTTTTGGTGGCAAAAATCCATGCACTTTTGAAGGCGTTATCATTGTCTGAGTTTTAAAAGAGCTACCTTCAGAGAAAAATTCATATTTTCTAATTATGCCTGAGGCCTGCAGAGCACCAGTGATAAAAGAAGGAGGGCACGTATTTGATTAAAATCAATCTCCCTTGAAGATGAATGTTTCAGTCTCCATCAGACCTTCTTCAGGGGAACTTCAGTGTGGTTTTGCTGATGGCTAGAGTCAATTTATGGGGAGGTAAAAGAAAAGTCACTTATTTTCTTAATTCATCTATTAGCTTCCAGACTTATATGGGATCTAAAAAATGGTGTCAGATGGTAGGAGAAGTCGGATGCTTAAAAAAATGGATGATATGACTTGTACTTCTAGGAAACAGCTATTTGATCAGATTTCAGGACGATAAGAAGTTCTCGTTGATAGCAGGCAAGTGGTGTTTATCAGCTGAACAACTCAGGAAGCATAGATGATTTGAACTAGTGGAGGCATCATTTATGCAGCTTTCTGTGTTGCTTTTGTCTGACTGACGTCTCTATGGAGTATTCAAGTTTCCAGTTCCAGCCATTGCATTGCTATGTTCACAGTCCCATGTATCATCTACCACCAGCCTCACCCTCACCTAATTTTTTACTCACCTTTCTCCTTTTCAAGATTCAGCTATGGCATCACCTCTGAGGAAGTGCATTTGCTTTTCTCTGTCCACCCTTCCATACTGGCTCAGAGGCCCCTCTCTTTGGGGTTCCATAGCACCCTACTTTTGCTTCTCTTACCCCTGTGGTGCAACATTATAATTGTATTACAATCATCTGCTGGAGGGTCTCTCTTTCCTATTACACTGTGAGCTCTCAGGGGACAGGGACCACTTTTGTCTTTTCATCCAGTGCCATGCAGGGTGCCTGGAGGCAGCCAGTAGTGACTGTTCATTGAATACATGAATGGACCACTTTCTGCCCTAACCTGGCTTCCCTGAATTTATATGCCCCGGTAACCTTTTGTAAATGAAACTGTTTTGATATAATTAGCCATGTCTATTCTTTTTTTTTTTTTTACTGAAATAATTTTTATTTCCACAGAAACCTTGTTATGTCCCCTCCCTACCCCCCTACACCCAATGTGCCTTATGCTTTTCTTTTTTAATTTTTGAAGGGGTGTGAAGTACAAGAGAATATAATGCAGCTTAAATCCGGGTCTATTCAACTTGGCTAGACTCTTTTAGCCTTCCAGAATGTTGAGAAAGTAATTAGTGGGGGGGAAAGTGTTAGAAGAAATGGCTGAGATTCTTTGTATCCAAAAGAATGTTTCTCCTTGGTGATGAGGTAGGCATTGTCCCCCTTCTGAATACACCCTTAAGCAAAGCACAAAAACACCAGCGGGTGAAACAATGACCAGCCGCTCTCCCTATGGGAGTGCAATATCTTTATGGGTAAGTTTAGAAATGGGTTTCCTGTTCAGGTTTTTGACGAATCATACTGTTGAGTGACAGGCTAACCTTTGAACTTTCTGTGGTTTTGACATCAAAAGAAATCCTGTGCTTTACCAAAAAAGTTTTAGTCAAGGAATTAAGACTCTTAACGGCACAGAGGAAAGTTAGCATCAGACTTGTAGATGTGGTGGAAAAATTAGTATCTTTCATTTGCTCAGTTTATTTGGACTATACTTGATTTTTTTTTTTTTT
>NW_017731415.1:1949568-1953245 GCF_001890085.2 Hipposideros armiger
AAAAAAGGGCAAGACTAAATCATAGTGCATAGGGAGGCACGCGTCAGTGATAAAACTAGAAAGAAATGCAAAATATGATTACTATTAAAAGCAGTCTATAAATATATTACCAGTAATACAGAGAATGAACACTCAATTTATGACGAAGCATTTTGGTATTTATAAATTGTTGTCTCTAAATTTTGAAGAAATCACAAATGAAGTTCATATTATAGGCTAAAGGTACAGATTTTAATTATAGCTAATGTGAAAGTGCTGAGTTGTTGATGAAAATATAAGGAATATTTTCTGAAGTGTGGCCTTAGCAAGAATCCTGGAAAGAAAGGTGTCTCTCTCTTTTTTAACTGTGAAGTAAATTTATTATTGTTTAGTTTGCTATTTGTTACTAGAGTCCCTATGTTAATTCTAGTTTCATTGCTTTTTAGAATCATGAAGACCTAACTCTTCTGCTGAATTCTGCG
The DNA here is from genome assembly GCF_001890085.2 of Hipposideros armiger. Classification (NCBI taxonomy): domain Eukaryota; kingdom Metazoa; phylum Chordata; class Mammalia; order Chiroptera; family Hipposideridae; genus Hipposideros; species Hipposideros armiger. Next base: position 1,950,030 of record NW_017731415.1, read on the forward strand.
TGATGTTGTTATTTCTTTTGCCTTGTTCACTCATTCTACAAAAAAATTGTCGAGCATTTCACGTCCCTACCTTGTAGGGAGGGTACAGTGATTAAATACAATGAGGGAACCCTGCCTTTTTTAAGGATCTCCCAGGATAGAGTCTTGAATAGTAGCAGTAAGGACTCATTATTTTGTGGAAGTTGATGGCGAGCCATCTATAATGCCATTACTGGAGCACATGGCTTTTCTGCTTTGGGTAAAATATGCGTTTTGTCCCTGTTTGGTGGGAATGGGCCCAGGGTGGGCTGAGTTGAATCTGCAGCGGGGAAATCTCTGAGCTAGATCCAGGGGGATTGTGTCAAGCCTGGTGGTTGTCTGGGAGGGCTTGAGAATGCCTGAAGCCAGAAGCTCACTGCTCTTTGGCGACCTTTAGCATGGAGAGCAGAGCCTTTGGCATTCCTGGCATACTACCTTGAAAGACGGTTTACTGCCTCCTAGGAATTCTGGACATTGCAGGGATCATTTGTTTACATTATTTTTCAAACTCTAAAATGCACTCCTTGGAAGAAAAATGAACCTGTTTATTTAACTGCAACAGCTTGAGTTTTTTTTTTTTATTGTTTCCTCCATTGAAAATTCGGTCTAGAAACTGAATTTCATTTTCCTTTCCTTCTCTGTAGTTTTAAAAGGGTGTGTGTGTATGTGTGTGTGTGGGGGGATTTGGAACATCGATTTTCAAACATTTTCATAAAAACAGCCCCCAAAGTGAACCCTATATGAAGTCTTTTATTATTTTTATTGTTATTGTTCTGTTTTTATTTTTCTATTCACATTACTTGATTTTTCTGCCTGTATGAAGTCAGACGAAAATTACTGTATAATTTCTGTGTGGTTGCACCTCAACACAAGATAAACATAATGTCAGTGAATAATTTTTCTAGAAGGGCATCTCTGCGAAGAATTCCATTGAGCATTTATTTCAACAAATGCTTCTTTATAAGAGTAGCCAACATTTACTGAGCACTTACTTTGTGCCAGGCAGTGGACCTCCTGAGGAATCTATAAGGCATGAGGCTGTGTACCGCACGCAGCCCTTTGTCTCCAAGAGCTCAAAGATGGAGGGTGTGCTGTGTGTGGGGAGAGGGGCCAGGTCAGACACAGTCGCAGGAGGAATAGTTGCTGAGTGAAAATGGCAGTGACTTTGAGAGTCACAAAGAGGGGCTCATTGAAAACTTTTTTTTTTTGGATTAGTTTCAGGTGTACAACACAATGAAATAGGTATACTTTTCACCCCTCACAAAGTGAGAACACCCCTTCCCCAGTCCACTGTCCCCCCCCCCCCCCCGCCTGTCCCCGATGTCATACATGTCTATTACAATTCCATTGACTCTATTCCCACTCTCTACTCCATGTCCCATGACTATATATGTATTAAATTATAGTTGACATATAATATTATTATTCAGTGGCAGCTTCAGATGTACACTGCAGTGGTCAGGCCTCTACACCGTCCAAGAAGNCAGTTGTTGCTTGATACATTTACTTTCTACCTGCTGGCTTCAAAGAGTATTAATTTTTATGTGCTCCTTGTGCATTGTGTTTAATTAAAAGCAGTTCTATTCACAGAGGTACTTGTAGAATTTTTTTTCCCCATGAAATGAATAAAACAAATAGGCATCTGGTATTTGTTTTGTATAACACAATCCCCATAAAATGAAGAGTAATAAAACATAATTATCTGTAAAGGCTTGTTTTATAAGCCTGAGAATGGGCTTGTTTCTACCAGGTTTTTCAATTCTACTCATAAGATAAAGAATCTCTTTGTCCATTAATATATAACAGCAGTAACAACAAAAGCTTCCCAATTACATGCATGAATCCAACTTATCTTTTATTAAGCAGGTTTTTTTTTCCTGTTACAATGTACATGATAAAAGTTTGTCACAACGTTCCTTCTAGGTAAACACATTAGATTGAAGGAAAATATTTATTTTCTGTTCTATGTATTATGTTTAGTTGGTATAGCTTTATTTCTGACTTCCCCTCATAATTAAAGAAACAATGTTATATAGTCAGTTGCCCCATGTTTTTAAGCCACAGACCATTCTGTGGATTCTAAAACCTCCTTTTGGAAAAGTAAACACTTCAAACTTTTACATTGGTTTGTGTTAGGGTGATAGGCCTTCTGATACTTGGTTCCAAAGCCCGGGCAATACCTGATAGTTATTTTAAGAACTTCATTTGAAGCTAAGGTTTTAGCTTTAGTATATGAGTAGCTGATGAAAGAATTTTGCTCAGTGGTGGTGTAGCATTGGATTTAATGTCAGGGTTCCACTCCTTCCTAGAAATGGAGGTATGTGCTCGTTGAGATTAAAAAAAAAAAATCAGAATGTGGGAGGTATGCAAATTATTAATTTCAGTGGTGGTTTGCTGTCAGAGTGGATGGCAGTGCCTGCATTCCTGGGGGCTCCTGTTCCCAAGATGGTTCTTACGTCTGTTCTGTGTGAGGCACGAGCCTGTAAGTGGCGAATCCATCCTCTGAGGTTGTGTGTCCACTGCTGCAAGAATAAAAGCAGCAGCAACAAAGTTATGCAGCGCAGTATTTCAGGATGACAGTTTTATGTGCGTGTGTGATGTTGCAGAGTCTTGTATGTAGTATCGGCCCTTTTCTTTTGAATCAAAGCACCAGCTTTTCCTGGTGAAAGGGAGGCCTCAGAAATCACTGAGTCTAACCCCAAATGAAGCCTCGAAAGAGTTATTCCGCTCTGTCTACTATTAAGCTAATTGCGTACAGGAAGCAAAAGTACATGTATCTAATGTTTATACCCAGTGTGAAGGGTGATTTCTAACTTCAGACTTCTCACCCTTTCTTACATTATCTTTTTTGCACTGGAGCATTCACACTACTATGAATGCAAGCTGAATTAAATAGACACAGATCCTTGGTTTCCCCTTCATGTTATCGCCTCCCGGAGAATGGATAGCTTAAAATAAGAACATCCTCATATTGGACCTACATAGTCCAATTCTAGATCTGCAGTCATTTTGCGTGCTTATTTGAAATACCGTTTTTGAACATAGTACTTGGCAACTTAAAAGTGCCCAATTAAAAAGCTCTGTAGAAAGAGGAAGCCTGCGGATGTGCAATTAGTCTTAAGGATTCAGAGTGTTTCCTTTATGTCTCGAAGGCCATCATATGAGATCACTGGACACAATAGCTTTAGGCCAGGTGCT
>NW_017731415.1:1955406-1971818 GCF_001890085.2 Hipposideros armiger
GGGGGAACACAAACATTCAGACTATAGCAGATAGTATAGACTTGATGTTCTGTACTAATCTAGAGAATAGTCATGGCAGCAAGTCCTGTTTATTCTAGTTCAGAAAAGCCCTTTGCATCTTGGACTGCGTCAACCCTATAATTACCCAGTAGCCTTGGTCAAGGTTCTCATGAAAGTTCAAGTCGGGGATCTTGAATCTTCCCCGTTCAGTTTGTCTGGGAGAGCTTGAGTGGTAAGACCAGTCATTTGCATTTCTTCAGTTTTCTCCCAAAACTCATGGGTACGTTCCTCAGGGTCCATCTTAATAGGGTTATGAGACTTCAGTTCAGGGAGAAGGCGGCAGCTAGAACTAGGCAGGTTGGTGTGATGGTATTTGTGAGACCTATTGAGCAGAAACTAGTGCTTGATTCCTGCATATAGGAAACCTCTGTTGAGCTGCGTATTATGTGCTGGACAGTGAGAACTCCAGCATGGGAGTGGCTAGTTAGGAGGCGATTAAACTAACCTAGGCTAACCTAGGCTGGGAAGAGAGGTATCAAGGTATCAACTAGGGCATAGGCAGAACCCTTGGCTGTTTCTTGATACTGGGATTTAGTTCTTGAGTTCTTTTTAAAAAAAATTTTTTTTTATTGGAGAGCAGTGTGTTTTTCCAGGACCCATCAACTCCAAGTCAAGTAGTTGTTTCAATCTAGTTGTGGAGGGTGCAGCTCCGTGGCCCATGTGGGGATCAAACCGGCAACCTTGGTGTTATGAGCACTGTGCTCTAACCAACCGAGCTAACCAGCTGTTCCCTCTTGAGTTCTTTATATTCAGAATATAGGATTAGGGCCAGGCTGGCTTTGCCAACCAAGCTCATTAAACACTTGAGTGACTGTGGGTGACTCGCCACGTTGTAAGAAGAGAGACTCACGGCAGATAGTAAGAGCAATGGGGACTGGATGGAAACTGTTTAATAGTGTTCTTTAATTGTAGAGGACTGTTCTGTAGATTTATACATTCATGCATTGAATATGCACTTGTTAAGTGCTTTCTGTGTTCCAAGCTCATTCAAAAGTCTAAATTTCAAACATGGTTCTTAGATTATTCAAGTTCAGAGTTTAGCTAAAAGCGTTGTTTTACCCTGAAAAGGAATTTGATCAAATTATAAGCTTAAAATAAAGGGAGGGAGTCTGTCTTTCCATCCCCTAGGCCCCACCACTTCTATTGATTTGTCTTTTCAGTCCGCTCTAGGAGGTATGAAAATTTCTTGAGCCGGAAGTACCATCTTCTGTAGGGTGTCTTGGTAACACAGATGGAGAACTGGAAGAGTTTAATCATTAGTGCTAGCCTCACTGTTCTGAGATTTCAGTCTTATGTCCCACACCACAAACTTAATCCTTTCTTTTCTGTTTTCGTTTCAGAAGAACTTTAGAGTGAATGAGGGGAATTAATTGAAGTTGGGGAGACCAGCAAAGATGTGATCTGTGATGTAGATAGGGGCAACCTGTGAGAAAGTTATTTGAAGGTGGATTTTAAAAAAATACGGNGGGCCCTGCTGCTGAGAGCTGGCGTCCCAAGCTAACTCTTAACCAGTGTGCCACTCGGCCGGCCCGCTTTAGTTTTTCTTCAGTGTAGTCTTTTTCAAATGTGGATCCAGGAGGCCAGACCAAAACATATTGGTATCAAAGCATACCTCCTTTCACGGTGGAAAAATGCACCCGATAGGTTCTTTCTCTCTACCAGTTGCCTCCAGATATCTTTTAATCGCAAAGTTATTTGAATGTTGCACACTTTTTATGCTATGTGGGCAGAAATCGGTTAAGTCTTGTCTCAAGACTTACATATTTGTTTTTAATCTGTTTCCCAGGCATTAGCACATCCTTACGAATTCTCGTCAAATGAATATCTTTGGTCATGGTGGCCTGTTAGTGCAAAAAAGAAAGACTTGGAATTGAATTATTTAGAATTCTTTCATTTTGTTTGGAATCAACACTCCAGAGGGCATGTTGAATAGAAAAATGAAAAAGGAAAAAACAAAGTTTAGAAGGACCCCGCCCCCCTTGAGGGTCAGCATAGTATGGGTAAAACTAGAGATTCACCAAAGTCAGATGATGATTTGCAGCTTTGAAACAACTTGCACCTTTGATCGTCATTTCAGCTCCGAGTGGGTTCCCGGTCACATTCTGCAATATCCCTAAAAGCCTGCTTGATGAACTTGAACTCCATGTATTGTTTAAGATGAGCCTCAGTGCTTGGCCAGCTACAGTTGTTTTTAAAAAATTTTTCGACTATAGTTGACATTCAGTATTTTATATTAGTTTCAGTACGGTTTCTAGTACTTTGAATCTTGCTTCTTTTTGGGGTGCAGGCTGAGAGAGTAAAGCCACTGAAGAGAATCGTGGTGGATCTCGCCAGGCATCTCCACAATCGAAGAACCCTCTGTTCATTCCATTGGTGCTTCAGCTGTCCCTCCCAGGAGGAGACCTACTGTGCTGTTGGGACCAGGACCCACTGTCTGCTGATGAATGGGGCATGCTAGGCTCAGCCAACCACCTGTAGAACAGTCAGTTATCCCGGGCTCTAACCCGTATCATACACAGATGCAGGAGGGGCAGGGGTTCAATTCTGTGGCCTCATCCACCGGGGATATGGTTTCCCACAGACTGATTTCTGTATCCACACATCATCCCTAGGCCACTTTGTTCTGTTTTGCAGGCCTTTGGCTGACACTTCATTCTCTGCAGAACAGCACCTGGCCCCTCCCATTACCACTGACAAGGATGGATTGTACACACCTTTTTCCTAGGTACTTTCTAGCAGGTTATTAAGGGACCATCAGAGGCACTGTGTGGCTGTTCTGAAAGCCCTCCCTCCAGTATGAGTCACATCACCCTGCTCTTTCCTTCTTTTTAGTTACTCTTTTTTCAGTCACCCTCCCTTCTTCCTGTGCAGGTTTGTGTTCACCTGGGTGCGCATGCGCGTGTACACACACACACACACACACACACACACACACACACACACACGCACGCACGCACGCACGCGCGCACGCGCGCACACTCATTCGCAGTCTTCCTGTCTCCTGATCCTCCGTTATCCTACATCAGCCCCTCCAACTGCCATTCAGGTCGAGCTGTTCTAGCTCATAAGGGTTCTCATCTCAGAGGCTTGATTTTACATTTAACTTTTGAGATAAAGCCACCCAAGAGTTGCAGCATAAACCACAATCTGGTGAGTGTTTTGAAAGAAAAAAACTTATATTTTTTTTGTTTTAAATCCAGATTGCAGATTGCAGATGTAATACGTGAGCCTTGTTCAAAGTTCAAACGTTACAGAAAGTGAAAGTTATCTATATCTCCCATTTACCACCTTTAACAGTTGAGTGTTTATTTCTTTTTTTTCTAGGCACATAACATATTATTTTCTTGAAAATAGGATCATTTTGTAATTTCCTTTTTTCAATCACTTAATTATATATCAAGCATTGTTCCATGTCAGTATATATACATCTCTTCCTCATTTTAACAGCTATAAGCTTATGAAAATAATCATTTGGTTAGATTATAACAGAGTGTAAAATGTGGCATTTGATTTCGATTACAGTCTCTCTGTATATTCACCCCTGATTATTGTCTTGAGAACAAGGAGGACCCTAAATATTTTTTTTTAACAAAATGAGGGTTTTTTTTTGGGGGGGGGGACAGGGAGGATAACTAGTTTAAATGCTTTATTTTTTTGCCCATTTCTGTTTAAAATCTATTTTAAAGGCTCAAAAAGCCTTGGGATTTTAATTGCTTTTTTTCTTTTTAGCTGAGCCATCCTGCCACCTGTTGGCAGCTCAGCTCAGGCCGGGAATTGAACTGCTGTTGCTCAGCGCTCGCACTCTTGAGCGAGCTCTTAACCAACTGAGCCACTCGGCTGGCCCTTTAATTGCTTTTTTTAATATGAAAATAATATACAGCTTACTTTTTCCATTTAACCTGATGACCAAAGTCCGCTATTCAAAAAGCCCATCAATCTCATGTAAAGGAATAAATGGAAGCTTTCTCTGAATCAGAACTACTCTGAGGTTCAGTATTGCAGATAGTGGGAGGTAAGGCATGACCCCTTACGAAAATGTGATTGGAAAAGGTTTGTCAAGATTCTTGTGGAAAGTTGGTGGCCAGATCCGATTGCAAGCTGTGTTCCATTCCTGCACATAATACTTTCAGAGATTCTGTTTTTATTCTCTCTTGACAGTAGTGAAAACAGATCATAACTGGCTAAATGATATCAAAGCCTAGGACCAGCCTGGAGAGCGGGCCTTCCTATGATGTGATCAAAAGCAAACAAGAAAGCAAAAGCAAAGGACAAAAAAAAAAAAAAGCAAAACAAGAAATCCACCTTTTTTGTTGTAGGACTAAAATGCTGCATGCTAAATTTTCATTTTCTGATTAGAACTGACAGTTGAACAGATACGATTTATTTCTTGGAGGTCTGAAAAAAAATGGTTAAATTTTGTTCTTTTCTGTCTCCCCCCCACTTTTTTTTTTTTTTTGCTGTTGTTAAGAGCATGAGTGTATTAATCAGATAGCCACTTCATGACATGTCCTTCTATGATAAGTGTTTGCAGATTAAGGCTGAACCATGCTAGAAATCACTTTGTAGTTTTTTGATGGAGCAGCAATGAACCTGGTTCATTCCATCTCAGTAGCTTTACCCAAATGGGTCAGAATGGACTGGCCTGATTTCGTAAAGGAGAGCTCATGCCGGGTCTGGTTTAATCCAGGTGCCAGTAAAACACATTGATTTTTTTTTNAACCGCTGTTGCTCAGAGCTCACACTCTTGAGTGAGCTCTTAACCAACTGAGCCACTCGGCCGGCCCTGTTTTTTTTTTTTTAAAGTCATGGTAAGTTTTAAAAGTAATTCAAGTTAAAAAAAACAAAAACAACTCATACACGCCATCATTTGTCAGAAGTTTGCATTTAATGATTTCTTTCAGGTAGAGATGAGACATTTCTTGCTTCAGCTTTTTTTCAGCTCATTTACATGCTTGATGTTCCAGAAAGCTAGGCACCGATACGATTTTGAGTTTATGAATTTATAACGACCTGGTAATAGTTATGGGGTGCTTGGGGAGTGGAGGGGGTGGGTAAGTCACAGGAAAGTGTTCAGCAGAATAAATTGTGCATTCTTATTTTTGATGAATAGCCTTAGCATACAGTTTCCCTGCTTTCTTCAATCCACATAGGGAGCTTCTCTTTCTGAAACACCGATCCAATTAGGCAAAACTCTTGCTCCGGAGCTTTCTGTTCTTGCTCCTTTCCTGTAGGGGGAAAAAAAAAATCAAGCTTTGAGGTATAGTGCTTCTTAAATTGGCCCTATTCATTCTTCCCAGGTCATCCTTACTTCTGGTACTCATCCGTGTGTCACATCCCTGGGCTGGTAACAGGCTGTTTCTTCTGCTTTGAATGTCCTGAAAATCCCCTCCTTCCACCAGCTGGCATCATTCCATTGATGTACATAGGCTGAGATCAAATGTCCTCACTTTGTTGAGTCTAGGGATAATGCCACCCTGCACCCAGGTTGTCTGTGTTAGTTTGTCTGGTCAGTTCCTCCTCTGCTTCCTGAGCCCTTGAGCAATCCTTTGGTAAAGCATGGTGCGCCCTCTTGGTTGGGAAGCCTGCTGTGTGTCCAAGTCTCTGTTCCTCGTACAGCGTATTCATCTTGGGACCTCTCGGCTCCACAGGGCTTGCCACGTCGTAGGCCTCTGCCCACAAATATTGAGCAAGTTGATGATATTGAGCAAGCCTTTAGTGTGTTTAGCAGGCAAATAATCTTGTCATGGAATCTGTGTCAACTGGGAAAGGATTGTTGCAATGCAGAGATTATAGTGACCAGGAAGCTAGCAAAAAGTCACTGAATGTGTGTGGGTGTCTCTTCAGTTAACCTCTAAAAGTGAATGACTGCTACCTGACCACTGGTTGTGTGTGTGTGTGTGTGTGTCTGTGTGCGTGCACGCGCGCGTGTGTGTGTTTTAAATGACGCTCTACCATGACAAGCCATTACCCCTCTCTAAATTTCCTGTAAAATTTTGAAATTATAAAATTCAATCCAAGTAGTTTATCATTTTACCTAGATACTCAGATTCTTGACTTATAAAATGGGGACAGTGTCCTTGCTATTAATTTGTCATGAGGGAGACAGAATGGAAATACTATTTGATCTACAAATCTTCTGCATAAATGAACATCGCTGTTTCTTGGACTTTTTACTAGAAACCAGCCTGTGCTGTTAAAATCTTGGAATGTGATTGGGCTGACCAACTAAATCTATACGTCTTTTACTTAGCCTGCCCCCTTCCCAATGACTTGTGGTTGAATCTTGAGGTTCAAGTTGAACAAAGTGCTTTTCAAACAACCACAGTGACCCAGCTATTCCTGCCTCTCACCTGAGAGGGTGCTGAGCCAGGAATGTACCTTATTTTATGTTTGAACAACTGGGTAGAAAGTGTGGGGTGTTGAACCTTGTGGGCTATGAAATGGCTTTAGGTGTGTAATGAGCCACACCATGATTCTACACAGATGAGCAACTTTACTAGCACATTTTCTGGGAAATGTATTTGCTGGTCACTCTTGAACCAACCCAAACACAGGCTCTAACCTGCACCACATACCCTTGATTTACAAATGTCTCCCTTTAACTGCAGCGGGGGCGTAGGACTCCCCTTCTGTTTTGGTTGAATGTGCTTTTCAGTTTGGCATGGATTGTCTCTGTCGATCTGAATAGAACAGTAACCGTCATTTGAGACTTTCCCAAGTGTGTGTGCCAGCCCCCTGCCAAGTTGCTTTGCATGTAGCGTTTCATTCTTTCTCACTACGGAGCTCTTCTAATAATTTTAGACGAGAAAATCATGGGCAACGAGGAGGAAAGAAGCTTCCCCCAAGTCCGCCGACCACAGTTGGCAGAAACGGACTTTGTGTGGCGTTTCTGTGTGTCTCTGATGCTGCTGTTTCCTCTCTTCAGGCCCAGGCATCTTGCCTGTGAATCGCTTTCTCTTGCGAACATTCATTGTGCAGCCGTTTCTGCTTCTCCTGTCACCTTCCCATGATGTCAAGAAAGAGAAAATGATCCGAGGCAGTATTTTTAATCACGGAAAGCAGATGTCTAAGTATCTTCCTCGCCCTGCTCTCCTTGATGGAGAGGAACATGCTCCAGAGGCTCGGACGGTGTGATTTTTCACCAGGAGCAGCCGAGCTGAGTGGTGTCCCAGCTTGCTCTGGGACGAGTTGATACAGCCCCTTAATTGCTCAAAGTATGTCGCTCTTCTTACTCTCCTCTCCTTTACCTGAAGGCTGTGCTACACTGTGACCCGAAAAACATAGGCATTTCAAGCAATCTCAAATGTAAATGGCACTTACCAGCAGCGGCCACTCAAAACCACAAGCCACCAGCTGAGAAGCGTCCTAGAGTAAAAGAGTTGAGGAAACTCAAACACCCCACAAAAGCCACCTCTTCCAGCCTTGAGTCTGGAGCCTGGGAGGCCCCTGAGAACTAGCCTCCTAAGACGACAGGTTGGTGGTTGCAATCCCGAATGTTCTCGGGGCCCAAACAGGTATTGTGAGTGAAGCGCAGAGTGGGAACTTTGCCACGCAGAAAAGGGGCTAGGGCAGGAGAGGGCGGGGCGAGATCATCAGGCCTTTCAGGAGAAGTTGGGAATGTGGAATTTTAGGGGCACTCCCAGGTTTCAAAATTCAAAACTAATTCAAACATTTGTAAAACCCCAAGGGCCAAATCAAACACACTCCTGTGAGCCCAAATCAGCTTGTAGGACACAGTTTATGACCACTGGTTTCAGGCATGTTGATCAATTGGATTTACTGGTAGTTGACTAAATGGAATCTGGGAAAGATTTATTTTATTTTTGGGGTAAGAACATAGCTTATGAGAAGGAAGTCACTTATCATTACTCGAGTCGTTTGTTCATCTTGCAAAATATTGGAAATGTTGCAGTTTTGGGCCACTTGGTGGATGGCAGAGCCATCTGCAATGCTGGGAATGTTTGCTCTGAAGGTCTGCAGGAGTTTCGTGTGGTTCTAGTGTGTGGATGGGCCCTCTGTGTGGGCTTGTAGATGTGTTCTTCAGTGAACAGTGTTTGGGACCCTGTGTCTGATGGCCCGACATTGCAAGTGATTTCATAAGTGGGTTGATAGTATCTAGGCACAGGGGCTATGAACTGAGGTCTTTTTGCTGTGCTATCCTATTTATCAGCCAAATTTCAGTCCAAGTAGTAGAATCATGGTGAATGCGATGGGATTAAGGGGTTTATTATCGCCATTGGCCCTTAAACATGAGAGGAGCTGGATAAGTGAAGGTTTTATGGAGGGAATCAGAGGATTAGAGAGAGTCCCACCTAGAGGCCACCCAATAGGGACCACAATGGAGAAGCACATACCTAAAAGCCTTTGCTCTGTGTCTGTGTGGTTCCCACATCTGCAGCCCAGTGGCTAGTGGTGGCTGGGTCCACGGTCGGTCATCAGGGTCATTCATTGGGAAGACGGGGGTAGGAGCAGAAGTAAGCAGGTACAAGCCGAGTCCCGCTGGGCACCTGGCATCTGCGCATTGACCTTCTAAGAGTAATGAACTGGATGTGACTACTTGCCAAATCTTGGACAAGCTCCTCGAATGGCCAGCAGCTATAAGTGGGCCCTGGTGGGAGCGGTATTCTGTTGAGTGGGAGCTCCCAACTCACCAAGTTGACAGCAGTACCATCAGCATACTCAGCGGACGAGAAGGACTGCAGCCCCAGAACTGTGCTACCGAGAACGCCCAGATTCTCCCCTCTGCCCCTGGAAAACTTCTTCCTACTCTAAATCATGAGACTGAAATACCAGGGGTTGGGACCCCTGCTTGGCCAGGGCAAAGTCGGTGTTTTTCTGTTTGGGATCTGGCCAGCATGTTATCAATCATTTACATGCACATTAAGAAGAATTAATTTATTGAACCTTTTTTCCTGGAAAATTTTGGTCTGATGGGTTGGAGGAAAGAGCAGTATTTGGGACCATCATGCAGAAAAGCAGAGGGGAGACAAACTTTGGAGGTTGCATGAAGTGAAGTTGAATTTAATTTTCTTGGGCCCAACCCATGTAAATCTGTCTCCCTGCTTATCTGTCTGTCTGTGAATCAATCCATCCTTTCATCTATCAATCATATATATCTCTATCTATTCACATTGATCCATATACGTATATCTATGCCTATGTTTATCTGAATTTATATGTAGTATATTTATCTAACTTATATCATGCTATATACACATACATCAAAAGCTTTTCAATGGAAAATTTTATGGTTTTTTGACCCATCTTATGTTAAGAGTATTTTGTATCAGGTAGCCATAGGAACCTCTTTAAAAAGAAACTTTAGTTCTGGAAATTGTCACACAACGTAAACTCAAACCAGTCTTAGATGTCTGTGTCTTGCTAACCATTTAGTGAGATAATTGGTTTCTCTCCAAATGAGGAGATACTAGGATAAGTAAAAACTTCTGCCCAATTTGTCCATCCTTTGCCCAACAACAGAGTTCTTGTTAGAGTTAAATCGTTGCAGTGAAGGGAAACATATTTGTAAGTTTATGGCTGAAGTTGGCCATTTTCCCCAAAGTATGAAGTGCTTTTAGGTGCTACTTTAACTTTTTATTGAAATATTGGCTACTTCTACTTCTTGACTGGTAAGTAGTATGACTGCTGAACAAGATAAGGTAAATTGCTTTCCAAGTTGAGAACATTAATTTGGATGTCCTAGAGCACAGAATCAGGTTTTTTCCTCCTTATTTCCTATAGCTGCAACTGAACTCTTTCTTATCACCTCCTCCCAATTTGGTAGATGCTTTTTAGTAAGTTTTCCGTGCCATGAAAATGGCCAAACTCCATCTTTTCCCCTTACGTTGTATATTTCTGGTATGTATTTATGTCTGCGTGTATGTGAGTGGGGGAGTTATGTGGCGTAGAGTGTCGAGAGATACATTATCGTCAAGGAGTTTTCTCCTGAAGCAACTAAGCATTCTGGGTAAAGATACCAGTTTGCTTAGGTACAGATCATTTTAGATTTTAGAAAAAGAGCAGACGTTTATTGAACTCCTCCATGTGATAGACACTGACCTGGCTGCTTGGTCATCCTGGGTACTCAATGGGAAGGTTGCCTGCTAATCGGCACCCAGGTGCAGAACAAAAGAATGGACGTTGAACATTCGGGAATTCAACTTATCACATTCATTCATTTAGCACATATTCATTGAGCGCCTATTATGTGCCTCAGGCACTGGGCTGAGTTTGAGGATATAGTGGCAAGCAGAAAGTCCTGTTGGAGCTTAAGTGTATCTTGGGAACAGACAGCAATCAAACGATTAGACAAGTGAGCATATATATTAATAACTATGGTAAATGCTCTGAGGGTACTTAAATGGTGTGATGGGAGCATGAATTTAGGACTTAGTCACGGGGTAAGGAAAGGGTGTATAGAGAAGGCAGGGATTTGGGGTGGAGACGTACAGGAGAAAAGACTGGCCTCTCTGCCATGTCTGTATTATTAAGCTATCCTGCAGCCCTCTACATACTGTAATCAGAAACAGGAGCCTCCTCGAGGGTGTTCTGTTCCTCATCCTAGGGCCAATTTGGGGAAACTGAGTCACACCTCCAGGGCCGTGTGGTAACAGGGCACTTTGCTCTTACTCTGAGGAGCACTTCTCCATGCTAACTGAGTTGGCCGCCTGAGTTTCCAGGACCCATCAGCTCCAAGTCAAGGAGTTGTTTTAATCTAATTGTGGAGGGTGCAGCTCCGCGACCTATGCGGGGGTCGAACCGGCAACCTTAGTGTTGTGAGCACGGCGCTCTAACCAACGGAGCTAACCAGCATCCCCTACCACTCTTCTGATTATATCAACATCTAGGTAGCGTGCCTGTCATCTCTTTCGGTGGGGAGCTTACTGTCTAGTCTGTCTAGGCTAGACCGCCCAGTGCAGGCTCCCTTTCTGCCTTCCTCGCAGATGGTCACCCAGGCTCAAATTACACAAGTTTCTTCTTCACCCAGGGCTAATTACTTCTCTTCCGAACACTCCCTTTCCAGACCTGCCTGTACATGTGCAGGTACAAGGGGTGGATGTGAGGGGCTGGATAGATGGGGGTGGGTGGGGGCGGGGTAAGCAAGCCCCTGTGCAAGGGGTATTTATCACAGCCTTCCTGTAAACGAGCTGGGTTTCACTAAATTCATTCATTTCCTTCTCGCCAGTGAATGAATAAATAGGTGACTCAGAGCGGGCTGCTAGTCAGAAGGTTCCAACATGTTCCCACCTGCTCTGTCCTCCTAGGCCTGGGGAAAACGCTTATATTGGATGTGTTTTTAGAAAGGATGTGTCAATTCTTCTGAGATTTTTATTAAAACAATTTTTTTTTCCTCCCCAAAGGAGGCATGGTTTAAACACGGTTGAGAAGCACTGTGTTAGATCATCTTTTGTTTGCTGTCTGATTTTGAAGTGGTAGAGTGATCACTTAAGGTAAAATCAGTATAGAGAAATTAGGCAAAAATAATAGGAATTTCGGTTTGAAGGCATAATGACGCTTAGTCATTTTTCACAATAGATATTCATATTAATAGTAATCAGATCCTGTATTTATCAAACTTATCATACGTTGGGTTCAGGGTTACAATTGTATGTGGATTATCATCATCATTTCATCTTTACAACAGCCCTATGAAGGAGGTTCTGTTATCTTGATTTTATACATAAGGAAAGTGAAATAAGGTTAAATGATTACTAAGGGATGAATCCAAATGACAAGCCAGGCCATCTGTCCTGGGAGAACATGCTCCCAGCCGTTGCTGCAACCTGCACTCAGTAAGAGAGCAAAATTTTGTTTCTCATCTCCATTTCCTCATGTTGGAAAAAGGGTCCAAAATTTAACACACTTTCACAATCTGGCCGAATTTTCCTTTGAGTGAAGAAGAATTTAAAAGAGAACTGTGACTTGTATACCTATGTTCATAGCAACTTTATTTGTAATAGCATTAAGCTAGACACAACACAAATATCCCTCGACATTTCAGTGGATAGATTGTGGCCTCATATCCATACAATGGAATAATATCCAGCAATTAAAGGCAATGAACTATTAATACACACTAACCTGGGTGAGTCTCAAAACTCATGGAATGAAAGAAGCCAGAGGAACAAAAAAGAGTATATATGCTAGAGGGTGCCATTTAAATAATATTCTGGAAAATGCAAATTAATCTATGTGTAGGGATAATAAAAGACACATTTGTAGAAGGGGACCCTCATTCACAGAGTGGGCCCTGAACCCCAGAGAGGCTGTTCTTGTTGCATCAATCCATCAGTGGGTGTTTATGGAACATTCTCCCAGGTCCTTTGTGGGTATCGGAGGGGTGTGTGAGACATGAGCTGACCTGTGTCTGGCAGGAGGACCCATTCAGAAAGAGCCTGAGCTTGGGAGTCACCTGGATGTGAACTTGAACCCAGGCTCTCCCACTTCCTTAGGCTGACCGCCTTTCAACTCCCTTAACTTCTCTTAGCTTCAGTTTGGTCTTGGGGAAAACCATATCTTTATTTCAGGGTTGTCTTAAGGGTCTAAATGTATATCAAATGCTTGGCCCAAGTATGGGGCACCGTGGTAGAAATGCAGTGGCAGTGATCATGATTATCAGCCATGCCAGCTGGTGGTGCATTTTAACTGGAGGTACAAACTGGAGATGGAAATTCTAGGGGGAGGAGCTGGTTGCTGCCAGCTGGTCTTCTCAGGCAAATTCAACTTGAAATAGCTTTTGAAGCCTGTATAGGAATTAGATGAAGTGGATTGAGCTGAGTAGAAATTCAGAGATGGGATAAATCAGTTAGTTTTTTTGGAGGTTGGCAGAGGGAGGTCAGGTTGGGGAAGAGCCAGAAAGCCTACTTGCCTAAGAAAGATGGTTTTCTAGATAGTTTGGGGTGCAAATAGCCTATAGCTTGAAGGCAATGGGGGAAGAAGATCTGTGGCATGAGGGTACCCCTCTGACTCTTGACATTATTGACATTTTGGTCTGACTGTTCTTTGTTGTTGGGGCTGCCGTGCACCTCATAGGATGTTGAGCTATATTCCTGGCTTCTACTCATCCGGTGCCTTATCCAGTCACGACAGTCAAAAATATCTCTAGCTTGCCATGTCCCCCGGGGGACCACTGCTCTAGTGGTTAGACCAAGCTTCTCTGGCGATATTTTCTTTTTCCACATTGGAAGGGAAGAAGGATTGGAGCTTGTATAATAATGGAATAAATAAGCTGTTGTAGTCATAGGGGTTTAGCAGAAGTCGATGGTTCAGAGCTTTAATCAGGAGTCAGAACTGATTCATATCCTGGTTCCACCACTTATACAAGCTGCACGGCCGTTGGCAAATAACCTATTTGTACTTCAGTTCCCGTATTGGTCAAGTGGGGGCAATTATAGTACCTACCAATAGGATTGTTGTGAGAATAAATAAATTAAATTATAACTGACACCATTAATTATTTGCTTAGCAGCCTTCTTCCTTTATGCAGAGGACTTTGAAAGCTGCCTGTGGGAAGTCTTCCTGCCTCTACCAATCTTTTTTTTTTTTTTTTTAAAGGGAGGGCGCAGCTCACAGTGGCCCATATGGGGATTGAACCGGCCACCTTGGTGTTACTAGCACCACGCTCTAACCAACGGAGCTAACCGGCCACTCCATCTACCAATCTTGAGTTGATTTTTAAAGTGCCCCCTCTCACAAAAAGACCTGTTAAAAAATTAGTCTGAAATGAAGGTATTGAAAGATAAATGTGGAAAGTGGCACTTGGTCTCCAGGCTGTTTCTTCCTCCCTGGGCCCACAGAGAAATCCTTGTGTTATTATTAAGAACCAGGGGTCCTTGAGCAGAGCAGAAAAATGATACAGCCAGCACATGAAGTGACTGTTATTGGAGTGAGTGGCTGTGTGCCGTAACAGAGCTAACTTCCCAAAGTGACCTTGGCCTCCCAGAAATCTCCATCTTCTTGGCACTGAAGGAGACCAGACACAAAAGCAGATCCTGAAAGGGTTAGGAAAGGACTTCCATCCTGACGGGACTTGGCAGTGACGTGAGAGACCCCGTGCAATAGCCTGATTGTCTTCTGTGACCGTTTCCCAGCCGAATCCCTTACAACACACTTGTTGTAGAGGCTGCTTAGGAAATGCTATTGGGATATGTCAGGCTTCAACAAATGAGAAGTTCCTCCCCGCCGCCCCAGCGACGGGCGAGAGCAGTGCAGAGCCTGGCAGCATGACGGATGCTGTGGCTTATCAAGGTCATAAATGGCAGCTGGCCCCATTGTGTCCCACATTCGAAGAAGGATCCCCTAACACTGCAGCAGTCCAGGATTCTCTCTCAAATTCCTCAGATTCCAAACACACAAAGGAGGTGCCCTAGTGCTGGAGCCACCATCCCCAGGGAAGGCAGGTTATTTTTAAGCTCTTCTGTTGCTTTCACTACAGACAGATGGGCCACCTCTATCCTCAGTACAGGCTATTTAATAACATTTGCTTCTTATCATTCACTTTCTTTACTCACCTAATCTCATGAATCTAAACTGCTTTGGAACATCACTTGGAATGTTCTAGAAGACAGTGAGAGTCACTTGGTCCAGTACTTCCTTTGGAGAGGTGACTATTAAACAGGGTTTAAAGTTTGTGGGTTTTTTGTTTTGTTTTGTTTTTTTACCTCAAAGAATTGAAACTTGTTCTGTTGCCTAACACGTATCATCCTGTGAGCACGATGCTTACACTAGTCCAGTTTTCTTAAAAGTATGTAAAATCCTCTCAATAATTCAGGTTCATTTGATGTTTTTTGCAAAATTTATTGGGGTTAGGACTGACTCAAATGAGAGAAACAACAGAAGTGCAATAAGCCAAACCAAAAACACTAGACTAGCAGACAGTGAAATACAAGCAAAATGTTTACCATGTCTTGTCATTCAGACATATTGATTGAAAAAGAAAAGTGCAGCGATTTAAAAAATCAGAATGCAATTATGAGAGGGAAATGTCCTGAGGATTTTTTGGAACAGTTTTTCCTAAACATTTCAGGCTGATTGACAAATGATAAAAAGGATATTACTTATTGGCCAATGCCTGTGGTACCTTCATCCCTGAACTGAGAGAGCGGCCTTAATTTATGTTCACTTGCAGCTCCCCCTCCCAGCGTTAAAGGTTGAACAATGGTAAGGGTTATTTGACCCGATTCACATATGACCTTCATGTAGAAAGACAATGAGAGGGCAAAGACTTTCAGCTTCTAAGTCTAGTTTATTACCCTCAAGGAGGTTTTTGACACTTGGAAATGCTCCCGCCCCCTCTCATACCTTTGCTCTTCAGGAAGGATGCAGATGGTAACGCCCCTTCCCAAATGCCAATGGTGAGGCCATGTTTGACTTTAAAATGTGGTTGCACTTGATGTTGGGATTACATAGCAGGAAATAGCAGGCCAACTATGTGGAGAAATACAGCCAGAAGAGACAGTTACATTCAGGGGGCAATTTAGTGCATGATTGATCTTACTGATACTGATAGTGTAGTGTTTAGAGCTGACAGGCTTACGTACAGCCACTGGTCAGCGCTCTGTTTGGGAAAAGTCATGAGAGAGAAGACATTGATTCGTTGGCAAGTTAACTCTACGCTCTAAAATTAGGAAATCAGCCCGTGATTGCTAATTTGGAAAGATGTTCATATGTCGGATGTCCTACTCATCTCTGGTCAGGGTCACTTGTCTTTACTTCGTTTTTCCCTGCCCAGTCTAGTCACCTCCTACTTTTGTGATTCTTCAGCTGCTTGTATTTGGTCTTCTTTTCCGGCCAGAATAACGAAGAGGCGATTGGGCCCAGGAAGCAAACTGAATTTACAGGGTGCTTCAGAGATTTAAAAAAATGACGAATTTTGAAACTGTATGCTAATATGTGAACTTTGTTCATTTTAATTAAACATCACTGTATCTTCATATATATATACATTGTCCTTTCTCTTCCAGTGACGATGGTGAGGATTTTTTTTACAGTCTTTCTCTGTGGTATGGCGGAGAAGGCACTTGGCTTCTGAGGTGGAAATGAGGTCTTAAACATCACACAACCCAGGACATTCCCCCATCAAATTCTTAGGGCAGCGTAATCCCCCTTCCTCTTCACGCCCTCCAGAATCAACCTCAGTGTTATCTTTGCATGCTGGAGAGCAGGGCGGGGAAACAGGCCTATGGGCTAAGGGTGGCTTTCACACTTTGAAATCATTTTTAAAAAGTCAAGAGAAGGGAAATGTGTTGTGACATGTGAAAATTACATGAAGTTCAAATGTCAGTGTCCATCAATAAAGTTTTATTGGAACTCAGCCACATACATTCATTTTACTTATTGTCCCCCCCCCCCCC
>NW_017731415.1:1971828-1982855 GCF_001890085.2 Hipposideros armiger
CACACACACACACAGTGGCAGAGTTGAGTCACTATATGGCCCAGAATGTTTACTACCTGGCTCTTCACAGAAAAGTTCACTCACCCCTGTGTGGAGGAAGATTGAAAACTGAGAACTATCAGGAAGAGGACGCGCACAAGCTTTACAGTCAGGCAGTATGGAGTCCATGCGGTGGCTTCCTCAAAGCTAAAATGATTACCAATTGTTCTACTTTACAAGGTTTTGATGAGGGTGAAATGAGATAGTATAAACAGTATATATATAATACTTTATTAGATATACTATGTGTATACATAAAGTGAAATAATCTATAATAATCTAGTATATATGTATGCACACACACACGCACACGCACGCACGCTTCATAGGCCCTTAGTCAATGATTGTGTCTTCCCCTTTCAGTGTTACCAGTATTTCAAGTTCATTTTCTTACCTCAGGTCACCTGTTCAAACAGAACCATAGCAAGAAAATACCCTTTCCCAAGCCCGACAGTAGCTGAAGAGTTAGAAACTCATTTCACACTCCCAGCGCCCTTCTTCGTTTATTCAGGGTCTTTCTTTCCTCCATAAGACTGGTGGCTTTCAGCCCCGTGAGGGCAGTGAAATGAGCCATTTTACCTTGAGGTGAATGGGTATATAGAATTCCTCTTGACCTTGAATGGAAGAAAAGCACGCCAGGCAACATTCAGTCGCTAGAACTTCAGAGACGCCGCTGCGTGACAGTAACATAGAGCATTGACCTCTGGTGGAGGGTCTCCCACGTGACATCGTGAGCCCTGTGCCATGTCTCCCAGGCGGACAGCGAGGGAGGCTCCTGCCATCATGTGGCCACCTCCACCTGCAGGACTGTGTGTCGTCGTTGCCCCCCCTTGTTAGCACACTTCTTGTTAAGCCGATGTGGTTGCTTTCTAAACTGTGTATCCAGCGGCCAAAAAGAAAGAAAAAGAGTCTCTGCGTGAAGAGGAAGGTTCTTTGGCAACGTCTTCCTCTCGCTCTCAGCGAGCACAGCCAACAGAGAGCTCCCTTCTTTCTGACTTAAGTTACACATATTTTTTTCCTCTTTTTTTACTTTCGGAGCTGGCAGCCTCATAAGAGCAGCATTCAAATAGACTGCACCAGGGATGCGGGGCGACATGAATGGGGCATTTCTTGTCCTCCTGGCCCCCTTTCCCTTTGTACTGCCTCTGCAGCATGTATTATTAACCACCTTGCGACGCCGGAACTTTGCCCATAACCGGCTCCTGGATCCTGTGGGTTGCTGTCTGAATCTGCTGCTGGTCCAGTAAAATGAGTTAGTTTCTACTGTTTGCAGGGGGAAAAAAAAAAAAGCAATCAGATCGTTTCAAACACGCTTAAGTTATTAGTATATGTGGCACCTTAACGAAGCAAAACGGGGGGCGATGCTACTCATCACAGTTTGGGTTTTAATGTGAATTTTTTGCCCAGGCTGATGAATGGTGTGCCCGTTTGGCCTTTTACTTTTATTGCTGCTAAAACAAAACAAAACAAAACAAAACAAAAAAAAGCTTCTATCTTCTTATCTTTCTCCTCTAAAAAAAATATTTTCATGCAACCTACCCATCCTAAGTAGTTGGCTGTAAAGTGGTGGAGTGTCATTTTGAACCTTTTATAACTTGGGATTTTTTTATTTTTTGGAGGGGAGTGGATCACAGAGTTTTAGTTCTTGTTATTGGCTTATGATGATAGTCTGGAATTATTTTATAGATTGTGTTTGGCTGCCAGCAGGGTGCTTGGTGAGATTAATTTGAGCAGCTTGCCGTTGGATAAATAATATTCATTCCTTGGATCCTTGTTCCAAGGGATTAGCCAAGTGAACTGGAAAACATGCCTTTGCAGGAGAGCTTTCGCTGTTTGTGATAATCAATGAACAATCTAGTGGCTGATTTAATTCAATTCTTACAGAACTCGCTGACTCATTGGCTCTTAATGCTTCTTAACTTGTTCTGTAGTGTTTTAATCTTCCGTTTCTTGCACATATACCAAAATTATAGTGGACATCTTTCAGAGCTGGACATTTCCTCTGGGACCTTGCTCTGCGAATTCAACATAAATACCTTGAGAAATAGGTTTCGAGAAAGTTGTTTTTCTTATGGGTCTGTTTTAGCTGCCTTCCTTCTAATGGGAAATATTGCTTTGCAAAGGGTAACATAAACGTAGCTTTTTTTTTGTAAAGGGAGGGTTAAAACAAAATTAAGAAATAAAACACGTGTCACCTTAGAGACCTGTAGGGCTTAGAATTCTCAAAGCCTGTAGCGTGGCTTTGGGTTTTGGTATTGCATCATTTATAGGGCTGAATAATTTATGGCGAAGCTTTTGCCCTGTGGGATGGTTGCAGCCTGTTCCACCAGGAGGCAAGGGTTTCTGTGCAAATCTGCAGTTCAGATTTATGTATTAGGAAAGTGACTGCAAAATAGAGAGGTCAGTTTAAGAAAGCTTTCTCCCTTCTTGTCCTCCTTTGCCTTTAAATAGTTTCCTCCTGGGTTTTGTTCATTTGAACAATGCACTGACTTGCCCTATGTAGGGAGCTGGCTAGTTGCTTATGAATGGTAGTAACATGTCTTTTGGCTACCAGGGAGCAAAGCAGTAAAGATCCCAGGTACTGATGTGTGTGTGTGTGTGTGTGTGTGTGTGTGTGTGTACATACTACATATCTGTGTATGTGTGCCAAAAAGATGTATACACATGACTTGCATTAATCTTTTGTTATGGGTATATATTGAGTATACAATTTTAATAGTTTTTTCCTTTCTTAAAATGCGTAGACATTTTTTTGGCCATATAGATACATAATATATATTATATATTATATTAAAAAATAATTTTGCTGCCTCCGTGGACTAGACTCGGCCTCCCCTGCCTCAGTTGTAGCCTAAATTTAAATGGCAGGTGAATGCAGGGTTGCAAGATTTAACAAATAAAAATACGGGATGGCCAGGTAAATTTGAATTTCAGATACACTGTGAGTAATTTTTAACATTTGTGTATGCCCCTGTATTTTATCTGGCAACCCTAGCTGCGGGTTGGAGAGCCAGGTTTCTCTATCCTGAGGGCCCTCAAGTTGGGCCTGGTATTCAGAGATAGTTGGGAGTGGGATGTAAGAATGGGAAAAGAGAGCTATTTATTAAGCATTATTTTTTGTATCAAGTCCTTTGTATTTTAGTCCTCTGCTCGTGTGTTGTAAACTCTTGATACCTTTGAAGATACAAGTAGTTAACATGTATTGCGTGCCTTCAGTGTGCTGGGCACTGTTCTAAGAACTTTGATGGATCCTCATTCACTGCTGAAAATAACCCTAGGAGAGTTAAGTACTGTTAGGATTATAAGTGTCTGTGTGTGTGTGTGGGGGGGGGGAGCGGTGGGACTGAGCTGAGGTCACATCGCTAGTTAAGGGATAGTTTGGGGTTGAAGGAAAAGCATGCATGGGGAGTGTCTCACTCATATAAGGTCACATAATTAGTAATTAATGGAGCCAGGATTCCAATGCATCTCCCTTCACTCCAGGAGTTTTTACTTTTGCTCCATATTAGGACCTCCTGGGAGCTTACAAATCCCCAGATACCTGGGCTCAGTGCTAGGGAGTAGGATTGACTTGGTCTCAGATCAGTCTGGCCATCCTGATTTTTAAAACATCCCCTAGGCGGTTCTTCTATGCAGCAAGGGTTGCGAATGGCTGCGTTCCCCCGTTTTTTGGAGTAAAATGAATTCCTCTCCTTAGGAAATCTAGGCCCTGTATGTGGCCATTCCTACAGCAGTTCTCCCCCCTCCTCCCCAGAAACTCACCATTCCAAATCTGGCAGCTAATTTTTCATGGTCTTTGTTTCCTGAAAATTATTTTCAGGAAGTCCTGGTGAATGTATGTTGGGGTATAAACAAACCACAAAAAAAGGACCTCTTGGGGGTATTCTGTTGATGGATTTTTCCGAGCGATCTTTTCATTTCCATTCCTCCATTATACTTCCTGGAGGAGGGAATCGCCCTTTTGTTCTTCATTTAGCTCCAGCTGGGTACCAGGCTGGGTGTTGGAGGAGGCTTATAGATTCATAAAACGAGACCACTGCCCTCCAGGAGTTTTCAATTTTAGAAGGGAAGTATATCAGTGTAATGCTAGGTTTAATTTTCTAAAAGTCACTTCAAGGAGTACAAAGTATTAAGGAATCCAGAGGTGGCAGAGGCAGGGGGAAGTCGTGCAGACAGTGGCCTGTGCCGTCCGCCGCCTCGGTTTGACTTTCTGTCCCACCACTTAGCCCTGTCCTCTCAGCCTGCATGCCCTCCTTGGCACAGGAGCCATACTAGTCCTTTGATGGGAGGCCAGAGTCCATTAGTGCCAGTGGAGTGTACACAGCTGACCTGGCCCAGGGTGCAGGCTCAGTCAGTGTGAGTGGCCAGCTTCTGTGCATGTTTTTATATTTTCCAGAAGGCGTTAGCTTACACTGATGGGCCTAAAGCATGACTAAAGGGTTACTGAGCTTTATCTATTATATTATTTCTTGAGTGCATAGCGCCAAGAATTTTCCTTAATTTGCTAGCCCCGGAGGTGTCAGGAAGGTGCATGAATGGGAAACTAGACACACTTGTAGAAGATAACCTGTGGCCCAGTGGTATGCCGTGGGACCCCATGACTCTGGCTTGGCTTAAAAAAAAAAAAAAAGTCATTTAAGCCAAAAAGAATGGGGGCTTGAACTAGCTTGAAGGCCCCAGAAATAGAAAGAGAGGCAGGCCTTTCATGCAGGGACGCACTAGATAGGGTATTACACAGGGCGGGTGGAGAAGAGAGGGGAGACAGCTTTCAGTCTGGACAGTGACATTCACAGACGGGTGACACAGGAGGAGAGGCTAATTGTTAAAGGGAAAATGATGATGAATTGGGTTCTGGGCAAAGTTATAGTACCGCCTTCATCACGGGCAAAGCAGGGCCACGTTCCGCATTATTATGTACATGCCGTGACGGCACATTTGGGGATAATGTAGACTCTCTCTCTATCTAACATCCGCTGGCTTAAGAGCCTGAATGAGGGAAGGTTCACACCACTGCTACCGCCCCATCTGTCCTTTATGTTGGACTTGTGCTTTCTTCCCCAGTTTTTTTAGGTCTAAGTATAATACTTTGCATAGGGAATCGATCAATCTTCTATTCCTGTTTGACTGATGGGGCGATTTCTTTATTACCAGGCAGTTTTGCAAGCAATAAGTACTTCTAATATCCTGCGTATATTTATTCCTAAATGGGATGTAGAGCAATGAGGCATTTACTAATGCCAGGCTCAACTTACAATTCAGAAACAGAAGGCAGATGACTCTCAAAGACTGTTCCCACTCTAAATTTTTAAGGTCACGGGAGACGAAAAGCTTCCGTTTTTGTCACAAGCTCAGTACTTTGTGTACGATATGTTGAGCCTTTCGGAAGATTGCTGACACTTAAACATTTTATCTTTGCCAGCATGGCCTGGACCAGGGGTTGGCAAACTTTTTCCTGTGAAGTGCCAGATAGTAAATATTTTAGGCTTCGTGAGCCATACAGTCTCTGTTGCAACTACTCAACTCTTCTGTTGTAACATGAAAGCAGCCACGGACAGTATATACACAAATGAGCTTTGCTATGTTCCAGTAAAACCTTGTTTATGAAAGTGTGCGGCAGGCTGGATTTCGCCCTCAGGCCATAGTTTTCTGACTCTGTGAATGATACGTGGGTCTGTGGAGCAACAACTCTTGTTATGATCTGTCAGTTCTTAAGCTGGGTGACTTACCTCTCTGTGTCTCCATATTTCTCAGTTGTCAAATGAGATCAATAGAAGGACCAGCATCATGGAGGCTGGTTTTGATATTAAGTAATAGTGACCAGCATATAGTCAGGGCGCAGAAAATGGAAAAAACAAACAAACAGAAACCAACAGTCCACTTCAGTCTGCATTATACAGTAATCCTGATGTTTGGCTGCAATCATTTTAAGGTAAGAAGAAGAGACCAGCGAAGTAAAAATTTTTAAAGGATGAATTGGGATCAGAACTGTGTGTGGTGAACAGATATAAACTAGTTATCTATTGGCTTTTTAAAAAATATTAGTTTCTGGTGTACAAAACAATGTAAGTAATTAGACATTTACACCCCTCACAAAGTGATAACCCACCTCCCCCAATCTACTGTCCCTCTGACATCGTATATAGCTGTTACAATACCATTGACTATTCCCTATGCTGAACTCCACATCCTGTGACTCTCTCTATATATACTTTATTATAATTGGCATTCAATATTATTCAGTTTCAGCTTCAGGTGTGTAGTGCAGTGGGTTATCTGTTGGCTTTTAACAGACTAGAAAAAGTGGATGAGATCGTGGAAAGCTCCACATGGCCAGTGCCGTTTCTTCATTGGACAGTTTTTCTTCTCAGAAATTTTGTGACATTCCATTTTGGGAAGTGAGTTAGACTTTTTACTTGTTCTTTGGCATAGATTTGGCCTCCCCCGCTACCTTCCCAGTAGCAGAAGTGTAAGAAGTAAAAGTTTTTTTTCTGAAAAGGAAACGTCACGCGCACTTATTGAGTGCCTGCTGTGTGCTCACATCGTGTGAGGTGTTGCTACTGCAGACCTCAGTAATCAGGGAGCTTGCAGTGAAGTTGGGAGAGAAATACACCATTTTCTTGAGATTTCCAGGCCCAATGCTAAGGCAGCATATACATGAGCGCTCATGTGACACCAGTGGGCCACGTAAAGGTGCTGAGGGAATTCAGTGCGAGGAAAAAGCCCTATCAGGTGGTGCAAGCCAGTGGGAGCTTCATGAAGGAAACCCTGGACGGGGGCCTTGTGAGTGTAGTTTGTCTTCGCTGGGTAGAAATAACTCTGCCTGTTCCCCACAGGCCTCAAACTCCATTTTTGGTGGATAGAGCATCTCCTTGTTTTAAAAAAAGTGCACTGCATCACCAAGGCAGTGATGTAGCGGGTGGAACTTTGTGGTGACAACCCACAGGGGACAGTAATGGCTTTAGACTTTTGGTTTTGCTTCACACTTCAAATAACCCAAAAGCGAGCATGATTTATTTATTCATGAAAACATGCCCCATGCAACTGCTACTTGTGCCTGGCAGGCTTGTGGTGGGTGGTCAGGCTGATCTGGTGAGAACAGTGATGGGGAAAGAGAGGTGAGGAGCAGTCCCCGCGCTGAGATGGCAGTTTCACAGAGCAGGCAGGCATCTGGGGCTGTTGGGTTCATTGCCATCTACCTGGCCTATCGGAACGGCGTGTGCCATAGAGTTGAAGCTCAATACATGTTCTCAATAAGTGAGCAAAAGAAATATTTGAGGAGTGTCTGTTGCCCTAAATGTGTTAGGCATAGAAGCAGAGTAATCTTATCACAGAATGGACACAAAACAAGTGAAAATAATTTAATAGATGGGGGACCTGGTAAGTGTTCAGGTGGGCATCGGTGGGGGCACTGACTGTATATTTCAGAATTCAGGAAGGCTTCAGACATGGTACGGTATGAACTTGGTCTTTAACGGTGGTGGAATTGTATCCGGTATGCCAGGAAAAGGACAACAGGGAAGGGCATGGCTAGCAAGAGGACTAGCCAGGCAAAAGCATGGTGGAATTAAAGAACAAGGTGGATTTGGGGAATACCTTCAAGCCCTCTTTGATTGGAGTGACGGGCTCACGAGGAGGGTCATGGGTACACATACCCAGAATTCCTTCACAGATGACTTCTTGACGTTCTTTGATGCAGGGACCACAATTAGATTTCTTGGAATCCCTTCTTGTGCTCTAAGTATCAAAGACCCTACAGGTGTACCCACCCTTATTGAGGAAAATAACTTCTTCAATAGGGCAAACCCTGGAGCAAGAGTAGATAGAAGGAACCTCATCCATGCAATTGGCCAGATCACCTCACCCAGCCTTGGGCGCAGTGGGTGACAGATGTGAATTCCGCCAGTGTATCCTGTTTTTTTGAGTACATCCAGCATATGTCCTCCAGATGGTAGGAATTGACATTTCCTGCCTTAAATAATAGCTACCATCTATTGAGGAGCACGATTCATGGGTCAGACACTGTTTTAAGGGCCTCACTTCCAATCTTTGGTATGGAATTGTTATAATTGATAGCTACATTTATTATCCTCACCCCTGTTGCTTTGAGGTAGGAACCTTACTTGTTTTCTTCCCTGCTGTACCGCCCGTGGCTAGAAAGGTACCTGGCACATACGAGGTACCGGATTTTGAAGGGGTTAATCAAGTGCAGACATATTTGGCCAAGTCACACTGGCTCCATGTGGGAGTTGGAGACCAGGACTGTATGATTTCAAAATCCAGATTTCTCACCCTGCACTATATCACCTACCTGAGGTCTAGGGGAGGAAATCCCAATGGTTTCGAACCTGGGGACTCCTTTTTACTGTTCAAGTTGTAGAATGCCTCACGCAAAAACTGTTGGCCATTTTTCTAATTTGTTGTGGATAAAAAATTTACAGTAAGTTAGGTCATGCTGAGAAATGGCTTTTTATTTCATACATTTGCAACAGCGTATATGTGCACTTCTAATTCCACTTATGGACAATGCTTGCTTTGCACGAAAGTTGGGTCCCCTGGAATAACCTGACTCTGAAACTGACAGATTGAGGAACTTGTGGCTTCAGACATGAACTTCCACTTCTGCAGCCAGGGAGGGCTGGGTCTGGACTGACTGATCCTAGAGTTGGAAATTTAGTGGCTCAGCAGATAGAGCTCATGTGAACAAGTACTGCGGCTCCTTATAAACAAGGACAGTTTATTTCCATCATAGATGTTTCCTAAGGCTTTGTCCTCCATACTGTGGGCAATAAGGAAGTTATTTGCCCGAGGGAGCCTCGTCGGAGACGAAGCTCATTGGAAAACGGGCAGAAGGTGGGACATGCTTTCATAGAAGCTGCAAGAGCATAGAGGAGAGAAGAGAACTTTGGATGGTGGTCTCCCAGGCTTCTCTGTGGTCCTTGGATCTGAAAGAACACCTCCATTTTCTGCCTTCTTCCAGCATGGGTGTTCTAGAAGAAATATACTTTGGTAGAGTTGAACATGGCACTGACCCATTAGGCTTGCTTTCGAATTTATGGAAGCAAGGCAAAAACGTAGACAATAGGAAGGAAGGAAGGAAGGAAGGAGATAATGGAGGAGAGATGTTTGAAATAATCAGTCACCCAAACTAATACGCCTAGCATCTTCCCTCACCCTCCTCTCCCAAGGTAACCAAAAGATAGTTTCACAAAGACTCCTGAAGATAGATTCCTACAATCTCCCATCACTTTAATTACACGGGATGTCCATCTCTGGGGAACGAAAGCACTTGTAGGAAGAGAGTTGCTACAGGGGATGGCAGGAATCTGTGGTTTCAGGTCTGGTAATGAGACCAGCAGGGGTTTTTTTTTTGAACTATGGAGCAATTTGTTAAAAATAATGTGGTGTTTTTTTCCCCCAAAATACCCCAAAATCTGGTTTCTCATCATAAGGAGAAGGAAGGTTTCAGAGGTCAAACATTGGCTCTCTGCTTCTCATTTTGAGATTTTTATGAGCTTGAAAGCGTCTTCATTAAAGAGTAGTTTCGGCGTTGCAAGACTGTATGTTGTGCTTTCACAGAATTTTTGAAATGTAGCCACACTTCAGAATGAAAATGCGAAGTCAAAATGCTAAGTAGAAGTGCCATTATCTGCCTCTCTATTTTAGTGGTTTTGTTTTGTTTGTGTGTTCATTTATTTTTGGAAAAAAAACACCATCAAGGCTGCACAGTCAGTATCCCATCTTACCAGCCCAGCCGAAGGGAGTTTTAGACCTTTTCACCTTTCCTCATAATTCATGTGAATTATTGGTGCTCACTTGGGTGTTCAGTGAAAGTAATTCATCAGCAGTTTCTTCAGAAATTCTCGTTTTTCTGGCATCTTGCTTTGACATAACTAGTTGGGGGTCTTTTCATTGTACTTTCTGGTTCTTCATGTTGAAACAGAATATAGGCTTAACCTTGGTGTCAAAGAAAGAATTAACGAATAAATTATGGGGGCATATCTAGCCCCAACACACCTTTTAAAAAATAAAGACTCCCACTGTTCAGAATTAGATGATGTCAATTTAACACTTATGCAATCTTTATTTCTGGGGTTTTTCCATTTACTATTATCTGACCACAGGTAACTGAACTGCGTGAAGCAAAACCGCGGATAAGGAGGCACCACTGTATAGCTCTGGTAAGCTGGAATGCAGTGGGGAAAGGCTCGCACTCAGAGATAAGTTATTCAATTTCTGTGTTGCAGGCAGGAGGTGAATGAGGCTCTGAACTAAGGCATGGCAGGATGCAGAGAAGGGGAGGCAGCTGAGAGATACTTAGATGGCAGAATGGATAAGGTGTGGGGAAGCAAAAAACGTGGACCAGAGAAGAGAGACCTCTGAGGTATCTGGCTGGGCTAAACTGGCTGGATAGTGTCATTAAGCACACTGAGGAATCTGGTGGCAGATAATGTGTTTGTGAACAAGTCAACTATGAAGTACCCTGGGGGCGTGTGTATGAAGTTATCTATTAGCCAGCTGGAAATATACAAGTGGAATTTACCAGTGAATGGGAATGTGGAAATAGATTTGGAAGCCACATATACATGAAAAATAAACAAAAAGCAAAACCCTGAGATACAGAGAAGGAGAGGCAAGAGACACAATAGTAAGATGTGTCATGAATGCTTAAGTGTTTTTGTTTTGTTTGAGATAAGGGCCCACGCTTAAGATTGTAATAGCCGAATAGATGAGTAAGTACTTTTCACAGGTCAAAGAGGCCACAGAATCTGTTCTCCTGAATTCATCATATTTAACTTCTTATACTGAAAATGTGGAAAATTCCTAAAGGAGCTGTTGTGTCAACATTTTTCCTTATTTTAACTTGGAAGAAGTCCAAATACAGAATATTTACGAATTTAAAGAAATGTTCAATTTGGGTGGCAAGCGTGGTCATTCCCATAACTATGTGGTAAAAAAAGTTGTTTCTGAGGAGGATACATTTTTTTTTT
>NW_017731415.1:1984790-2054349 GCF_001890085.2 Hipposideros armiger
GTTCAGCATCTTAGCTGTAGAGGGCAGTGTCACTGGCCCTCATATGTGGGATCCGAACCGGGCCCTCTGGCATCCCAAGCGAGTTCTTAACCATCACGCCACTCGGCCGGCCCTGTAATTTCTAATTTAGCTTTTTATTTCAAAATGAAAGCTTATTAGCTTGATAAACTCACTTTTTGCTGTGACATCTATAAGGGGAGTGGTTTTCTTTTTTTCTGGTGGCAACTGGATCCCTGCTCCCCCAGTGACAACTTGAGCCCCTGTGCCCAAAGAGGACACGCATGCCATGCTTTGGCCATTGGCGGAATTATTTCTGCTGTCTCTGCAGCCTGTGGCAAGGGTAGAATCAGAGAGGTCCCTGGCCACCATGCCCCATTTGAATTGGTGGTCATCTCAAATGTCATGGGTTGGCAGGAATCTGTCACATCAGGAAAGGAGTAAGAATTCTGTCCAGTGCCACTCTGTTCCATGATGCCGCAGGTCATCAGGAGCCTGGTGACTTCAGGGGAGTGCCCGAGGCCAAGGCAGTGTCACAGTTACATCTGTGTGATCTAAATGCCATTTTATTTTCCTGTCATTGACAGGGCTGCTGTTGTTTCTCTGCCTAAAAATGTTGCCTGCAGTAAACAGCCTACCGATCCAGAACTCTTAAGAGATGTTATTTGCCTTTATCGCTTTTCCTCTTGGAGAAGAAGACAGACTCAGCTCAGGCTCCAGAAATGTTGTCTTAAGATAGCTGGAAGGAAGCGTTTGAAATGGCACATGTGCTCGTGATTCTGGTAACCAAGGAAACATGTCCCCGATTCAAAGCTTCCTTTTAAAAAAATGATAGTACCTTTTGAGGATTGTCTCAGAATCACCCACAGCAAGATTCCAAAGAGATTTGAAATGAAACTAGGTCACTTCGAGAAACCGTATCAAGAATGAACAAAGCACATGATGAAACACCTCTTAAAAAATACTCTGTTTAGAAGAACAACCCAATACAGTATAATAGGGGATATAATTGTCTACCATGTGAATAATCTGAGCCTTGCATCCATTATAACAGACACTGAACACATCTTATCTGGAGGAAGCTTTCCTCTCCTTTTGCCTTGTAATTTGTAGTAGTATTATTCGTAGTTTGCCTCCCATTCCCAATTAACCTTTAGAATCTCTCTATCCCTTTGATAAGTCAGTGACTAAAATTATATAGTGATGGTTCACCCCAACAGCTACCCAGCTGGCAAATGGCTTTTGCTAATCCACGTACCTTGTGTGCAATCATAGAAATGGGAGTTGAATTAGAACAACACCATCATATGCAAACTTTTCTTTACATGAGAAACGGAATCTTTAGGAAGAGTTTACGGAGAGGCAGAAGCCATGCCCTGACCCTGAATCCACACATTTTGGTGATGTCCTAGACACACGAAGGCCTGCGTGTTGGCACAGGTCATTTGATATTACTCCCAACAGCATTTGAACCTTTCTTTATGTTACAAATGATTTCTGAGCATTGAATTCACAAACAGCAAAAGGATTAACACTGTCCTGAATATAAGGGTCTCCACCTCAAATGCTCCAGCAGTCAGACAGACTTTCCAAATTTGTAGACTGGTCTGGAGAACAGGGAGTGTGGGCAGGTATTCGGTGAATTGCAGTGGGCACAAATACCTCAAATTACTTACCCTCTGAAGGACTCTTGATGGCCTGATGGGTAGCCACCCCTGCTTTAGACTTCCGTGTTGGAAGCTATAAAATGAAAATGTACTGCCTTTTTTTAAGTGACATATTCATGATTAAAGAGGTTGAAGTGGGAAGAGGGATTCATAGAATTTTTGCTCGAGAGTCATTTTACACCCGATGCCTGGCTATTCATTAAATTATGTGCCTGGGAATAAAATTTCAGTTTAGCTGAAAAGTTAAAGTCACTCTCTGTGAAAGACACTGTGAAGCGCTGAGGGGATTTTAAAGATACCAGGTTGTTGGAGTCGTGAACAGACCCTGAAACAAATCCATACTGTTCTAAAGCCTTGGTTCTCACACTCGCGTGTGCCTCGGAGTCACGTGAGGGGCTTCTTACAAAAGACTGCTGGTCTCAGCCCAGGATTTGTGATGCATTAGGTCTAGGGCTGGGCCTGAGAATTTGCATTGCTAACAAATGCCCAGAAGATGTTGCTCAGGCTGCTCTGGGGACTGCATTTTGAGGGCCATGAAAGGAAACCCACCTAGTTACTTAATATAGTTATTCCATTTACCTTGGCACTTTTATTTTATTCTCAGTCTAGTTACTCAGTTACCGAGGCCATGGCACCTTGCATAGAGCATCCTAAGCAATGGTGTGCTGGTAAATGTTTAACAGTTGGCTTTAAGGTTGGGGAGGAGCCCTAATTTGTAGTGCTGCCATTTTCTGTGGTGTAAACATTGCCACCATGGCCAATTTCAAGCTATCAATATCTCCTTAACCAGCAAGTATAACATCCTTAAAAATTTAGCCGTCATCTTTAGCACGCCCCTGAACCATAAGGAAGTGTCGAAGGTCACATTGAAATGTAACCTTAAGAAATGGGACCCCTTTGTGCACTGTGGATGGGAATGTACATGGGTGCAGTCATTAGGGAAAACAGTCTGATGGTTCCTGAAAAAATTAAAAATAGAGCGACCATATGATCCAGCAATCCTACTTTTGGGTATAGATCCAAAGGAAATGAAGTCAGTTTCTTCAAGAGATATCTGCACTCCCACTGCAGCGTTATGCACAATAGCCAAGATATGGAAACAACCTCAGTCAGTGGATGAATGGATAAAGAAAATTTTATATATATATATATATATATATATATATATATATATATATATATAAATGGAACATTATTTAGCTATAAAAAAAGAAGGAAATCCTGTCACTGGAATAACGTGGATGAACCTGGAGGGCATTACGCTAAGTGAAATAGCCAGACAGAGAAAGATAAATGCTTCGTGGTATCACTTATATACAGAATCTAGAAAAGTCATACCCACAGAAACAGAAAGTAGAACTGTGGTGGCCAGGGGCTGCGGGGATGGGGAACATGAGGAGATGTAGGTCAAAGGGTACAAACTTCAGTTATAAAATGAAATTGGGAGCGGGGTACCTAATGTGCAGCTTGATGACTATAGTTAATACCACTGTATTGTATACTTGAAATGTGCTAAGAGAGTAGATCTCAAGTATTCTCACCACTGCTACCAAAAAAAAGGTCACCGTATGATGAAAGAGAGGAAGGAAGGAAGGGAGGGAATTAACTTAAGCTTATGTCCGACAGGCTCCTACCTACCTTCCCTTTGAGGGTCAGGTATGGAGAGAGATGAAAAATAAATCCCTTTACACGTGGGGTGTCAACTGGAGATGAGTATAGTTGAGGGCGAGTAGACACTGTATTTGGAAACTCAAAGACTTGCTGCCCACAGAAGTGTTTTATTGGCTCTAAAGCTTTCATTTTTTTGTTGACTTTGAGCTTTTTCACATGAAAAAAAACAACACCAAATCCTAATATTTTATCTTTTATTGTATGAAAAATCAGAAATTGTGGCATCTCCAGGCCCAGATTCTTACCCGAGAACAATGAGCTGGAACTGAGTAATTCTCTCCTTCACCCGCCCCCCATTTAGACTGGGCAGGCGCTTTCCACTTCAGCCCCATCCCCAGCAGCTGCTGTGCTACGCGTCGGACCTGCTGCGTTCCTTCATTCCTTTACGGGCTAGCACTTGCTCTTCTTCCGTTTGCAACATTTGAAAACGCAAATCCAGGAGAATATGCATCCTTTTTCCTGGGTACAAATTCCAGTGGGGGGAAGGGGTGACATCCATCACCCTGAAGGACCTTTGAAAATTGAAGCCTGAAAGCCGGTCAGGTATCCTTTTTGTTCCTTCTTCAGTGTTTTCATCCCCCCCCCTCCGCCCCTCCCCTTTAGTTAGGTAGAGGGGAGGAGGAAAGCGGAATTTCACTGTCCAGAAACAGAAACCAAGACCCAGAGAACTCTCTAATATATAGACGTGGAAATATATAAACCATAGACGTGGAATCTAGATGAGGATACTCCTGATAAGAATACATTGCTCCTAGTGCTTTCATTATTGTTTATTAAGCACAAACACTTTCCTTTTCAAAAACAATCCTGTGATTGATTTGTCACTCCAGTGTTTCTCTTCCCATTTTCTCCCAGCGCCTCGAGTCTGTCCTGCCCACGTTAGCTTTGCTAGCCTTAGCTTTCTTGAGTATGGGAAAACACAGGATAGAAGAAAACCTGTCTCACAAAACACTTTTACCTGCCCGAACCACTCTGTGGTTATTTTATTGAGGGTGATGGAATGAGGGAGCTGTTCGAAGCGTCTCAGAGAGAAAAGCACGGATTTCAATCTGATCATTATCAGATTGAGGGCTAAATACTTTGGCACCTCTCATGAGGAAATATCCCTGGGAATTTTCTGAGTAAATATCATTGTTCATTTTGGACAGTGTGTAGTCTTTGGGCCACCCACATTGTATGGGGCCTAGAACTGTTTA
This sequence comes from Hipposideros armiger, assembly GCF_001890085.2. Taxonomy (NCBI): domain Eukaryota; kingdom Metazoa; phylum Chordata; class Mammalia; order Chiroptera; family Hipposideridae; genus Hipposideros; species Hipposideros armiger. Next base: position 1,989,322 of record NW_017731415.1, read on the forward strand.
GTGACGTTGAAAGGCTGTGTGTCAAGAGTTTGGTTGAACTTGTAATTTAACCTGGGGGAGAGCAAACAAATACTTGTGGGAAAATATGTGTGCTCAAAATCAATAAGGAATGTGCAAGAAAGTTGCCCCTGCTCAGAGCTCTGGTTGGCAGCTGACGTTAGTACGGGGTGGCATTTGTCCATAGCAAGTAAAGAGGGACGAAGATGTTGACTCTTGGTCGGTCATGGTGACTTGCTAAGGAACACCGCTATTGGCTTTGTGGCTTATCGTGTTCAAATCAAGTTTAGCTACAGGTGAATCATCAGTAAGATTTATTAAGCATTTACTTTGTGCCTGTGTTACAACACAGGAGTTTATCACTATCAAGATCCTCTCTTGTCAGATGGGGAAACAGACTCTTGGCGAAATCAGTTACTCTGTGGTGGCCTCACAACTTGTGTCACGGTGCCCTGCTCTACCTGACACCACCGTTTGAATCACAAATTATCTGTATGTGTCATGACCTTTCGAAGAGGCTTCCTTGTGAGTTTCATTTTTCATATTCATAAATGTCGAGCCTACAGTTGCATCTCTATAAAAGTTTCTTATTTTAAACTCTTAAACTGGGTACATATAGTTCTTTTTATATTGCTTAGCGCATCGCACGTCCTGTCTATCCAACTAGCCATGACCATATTTTGATTTTTAATGTATACATCTTCATAACACATCTCTTGATGCCTTATGTTTTTTTCCCTTCTTTTCCTTTTCTTTCTTCTTGTCGTTGGTTCATCCATCAACAAACCATATTTACACAGCACACTGTATATTTTAATTCCCTTCATTTCATTTAGGAAAATTAGAAAACACCAGGTTTTCCGACACCCACCTAAATAAAGCAGGCAGATTCCAATAGTCTGTAAAAAGCACAGCATCTGGTGAAGAGAGCATGTTAGAATTTCCATTGAGAATTCTCTCCTGCATCAAATTTCTGGAGCTATCTGGTGCTTTCCCAATTAACCCGGAAGTCTGCTTTTATGAAGAATTTATTTTTCCTCGAGGCCAGATGCGTCCTTGTCCGTTCCCTGACATGGCTCTGGGCCACCAGTGCAGGGTTGGTAGTTCTGGGAAGAGAGTGGCTGCTTCAGAGGCCCAAGCGTTGGGAGCTTCACCATCTGTCCAGTGTTGTAAAGCTTTCATTGCTTTAGATGTTGTCCTCGCCACAAGGGCCTTGGCGGGTTAGGGCTACAACGCTCCCTCTTACACTTCCCCCTCTTACTCTTCCTTTACGGCTGCATAATTGGTTGTAAAACGTTCACTTGTTGGTGAAAACTCATTGTGGCAACCATTAATTCCCACTGTAATTCATTTAGAAACTGCAGCATTTCTATTAATGGAAAAGTAAACTCAAGCATTAAACAGCCTGGCTAATATGTGTTGATAGTTGCATCTTGTTGGTAACTATAAACTCTGAGATTGCACTAACGAAAGGTCCTCATTCCCAAGACAACCAGGAAGGGAGCTGCGAGCGGCTGCACATTCAGCCATGCTATCTGGTTAGTTCTTTGGCCACATTTACAAGAGTGGGAACTGATCAGAGCGCTGATAAGGCACTGGGAAATTTTGGCTGGGAGTAATGGGAGGTTGAAGACTTGGTGTTGATAGGAGGACATGGGATGTGCCTGCTGATGGGGCAGATGGTTCTTAAGATAATTGCTAGGAGCTCAGAGTGCAGTGACAAGTGTTTCTGAGAAGGGTGCAGCTCGGCACAAAGCTTGTGTGGTCCAAAAGGAATCCGCTGGCCCTTTGGAGCCACCTTTCATGGAAGCTGATGCTCAGAGCAAGTACTTGTAGAGAAAGAGGATTGAGAATGATCAGAAGACTTCGGCTTGAGTCTGGCTCTCTCCCTTACTTAGCCAAATGCCCCAGAGCCAGATCCGCTCAACTCACTGAACCTCAGTTTCTTACCCATTTGTAGAATGTAGCTATTGCTTTAGGGCTGTTTGGAGCATTACATGAAATAATGTAGATAGACGAAATCACGTTGTAAATTCGAAAGCACTCATGAAGCATGAGTAACCTGTGTACCTGCCCTTTTTAAATTTCCTGATGAGACAGACACATGGACCCAGGAGATGCATCACTGCAAAACTGTTGTCTGTATTGGAGGTTCTTTCAGAACACCAACCCTGAGTAGTGCTTGTAGCTTCTCTCTTAAAAAAAATTTTTTTTATTAAAAAGTCAGTTTATGGCCCATTGTCTGGGGCTGGCTGTGTCTTTTTTTGGTGACCTAGATTCCTATGGCTGTGTATTCATTGGGTCATTACGTGGGACAGTCTGGTGCCGGAGAAGATCTTGTTGTCTGTGTTTCAAATGAATCTTCTTCTTGGAAAAAGTACCGTCCAGGATGTGTGACTAATGGCTTGTCAGCCGTGTGAGATGTGACCCAACCAGTCCAGTGAAGGGAGCCAGTAACTGTTATCTCTAGGAGCTAACCCCGTCTCCTTCCCCAAAGATAAAAGACCCCCAAGACAATTTAATTGACCATAACAGCATTTGTGGTCGAGCTGGAAATCAAATGAAAGTCAACTTCCTACTACTCTTCAGAGAACTTTTCCCTTGCTCATGGCCTCACAGGTCAGGCTCTTCAAGGTGAGGATAAGGACGAATATATTATCTGAAGAAGAGATCTCAGAAGTTTGTTTGTCCCTTTTGAATATTTGACAGTTTTGTTTTAAACATAAGTAGGAGGCAGGTTTGCTATGTGTAATCGAATTCAAGGAAATAAAAGGGGAGTTGAAAGAGAAAAGAATCTGGAGATTGTTACCATTTTGAATGTTTGTCAATATTATGCCGCTGACTCTGATTAAATAAAATATAATCACCCAGGCCTTTCATCTGATGGATAAACACGGTGGCTACGCATTTTCTCTCTCAGTCCTCACCTCACCTGGGTACTGCGAGTGTCGTGAATGGAGCAGTGTGCAGTATCTGTCAGCTGCATGCTGAAATTCTCTTAGCAGAGCCAACATGGATCCCAAGAAGATGGTAGGGTTGACTTGGCCGCTGTGTCACTTGTACAGGGGAAGACCTCCATGCATTTTTATTATGGTGACAGTGGCTGGTGGCATCTCTTAACATAACATCTGCATACCTGTAACCTTTTAAATTCAAGATACAATCCTGACACTAGCGTGGCATGCTTTCCGGGCCACAATATGGCGCGCCTTTTCTGCATGAGTTTTTTTTGTCTTGCATTTTTGCTGTCTGCAAAGCCTCCTCCAGCCAGAGATTGATGTGCCTGGATGATTTATGGCAGTGATTGTCAGGGGCTTTTGAAGCCCATCCAATTTCAGGATTCGGGTTCTCATTTCTTGTCATTTATGGCACATTTGATGAATTCTCACTATCAGCTGACATGTTTCATAATTGTCAAAACTTTGATTGAAGTGGTATTTAAAAAAAATGTGTGGAAGAGAAAAAAAATACAGCGCCTTCACCACATTTCCCCCCGCCTTCTCTGTGCCCCAGACTGCGTTGCCTGATGTTCACAGCTCCATCATTTAGCCACTCAGCGACTTGCTGACCTTGCACACCGGTCTCTTCACTCTCGTTTGACAGTCTCATGCCTGCATATACTGGGCCTGGTGTTTTGCTTGTTTGGGCCTTTTCTAGCCCAGATGGTCAAAGCCGTTGAAAGGAGCACTTTGGAGAAAGGTCCTCAGTTTTCCCTTCAGCAGTTGGTCAAGGTACATTAGAGCGGGCCTTGCATAGATAGCATCAGGCTCTTTCCGTTATCTTCAACCTGGTGTGGTTTTTTTTGTTTTGTTTTGTTTTGTTTTCATTTCCACAAGCCAAAATTCTTTGGCTGGAATGCTGGCTCTCCAGGTCCTTGGCTGCTTTCACAGCTTGGAGAACTGCTCTTGCGCCCTGGTGTTCTCATGGGTAAACCAGCAGACATCAGCCAGGAATGGATGTGGGTCTTTAATATGTACAACGTTTTTGTTTTTGTTTTATGGGTTTTTGGGGAGTGGGGGTGGGGGCTACCTCAGTTCTGTACAGCTTTCTAATTCAGTGACTTTTTTTTTAATTAAAAAAAAATTTTTTTATTAGCAGCTGACTCCTTTTCTTTCCCATTCTGTCCCCAGGGTACGGTGACAGTGAAGTCTCTCTTCTACTTCTAGCTTGTAGTTTTTTAGTTTCTTTCCCCAGAAGCATCACTAATACCACTTTGTTTGTTTTTTTGTTTTGTATCCTTCTAGAGATATTCCATGCAGGTGTAAGTATTCACTCCCATGCATACATAAAAACACACATATATACAATACCCAAGATACAGTTTGAACTCGTAAATGTGGGCTTCTGACTCTCCTGTTTAAAACATGTCAATATCTACCATCTCCCTCCAGCAGTGGGAATGACAGACAATCTCATGAGGCCCTGCATTGTTGAGGTGTTTCATGGCACCTGGCTCCCCTCTGTCTCCCCAGCCTCCTGTATCTCCACGCTTCCTCTCGTTCTCAGCCCTCCACACCTGCCCCCTCTTCTCTTGTTAGTTCCTCAGACAGAAGCCTTTTCTAGGTCTTCGTACTAGACCAGTCGCCCTGCTACATGCTGCATGGTTTCCTGGGCTGTTCATTTATAGCCTTGATCACAATTTGTAAATTCTATGTTTGTGTGATGATTTAATAACATCTTTCTCCTTCTATTCAACTGTAAGTTCCATGAAGACAGAAACTTTTCTTTGTTCTTTTTCTTTTCTTTTTCAGCCCACTTATCCCTAGAGCCTGTGCGTTGCTTGGTTATATAGTAGGGCCTCCGTTGATAAGAAATGAACGAATGGATGAATGAATGAAAAACAAGTGGATGGCCGACTGGGTGGATGAATGCATGATGGAGATACTTTCTTGGGGTAGGGAGGAAGTGCTTTCTGGAAAACAGTTGTGCTTTGGTATCTAAACACCTTTTTCATCTGTAAACTCTAGGCGTTTTCTTTTTTGTTGTTTCTAACCAATTCCTAAGCAGTCAGCCATCCCCGAAAGGTTGATCATAAAACACTGTCAAGAAAAATCTTGGCAGTTATGTAGGGTATTAGCTTACAGTGCTTACACTTTCTCACCTCTCTTGATCTATTTTGTTTCTACTGTGGTTTATTTTTTGAAACACCAATACCCCTCCCCCCCTTCTTATTTTGAAATTTCTCACATTGTCATCTCTGAGTGCGGCATCCAGAAAATAAGAAGGGGTAGATCGGCGACAAGAGGAAGGGGAAAGGGAGTGACTGCCAAGCTGGACTTAGCAGTCTTCTGAAGGCAAGATTTGTGTCAGATACCTATGTTCCCAGCATCTCGCACAACTTAAGTGCTTTAATATGCCGTGTGGAGCCCATCAGTGACGATGAACACATACGCAGGAAGAAAGGAAGAAACGGCACGGCTAATTCTGGAACTGACATTATCATTAATGAGCTGCTCCGTTTCTTTGTTCAAGTCTTGCTCCTAATAAGCTGCTAGATAAATGGCACAGCCACTGTTTCTTCCACATTTTCCATCGCTTTTTTCTTTCTTAGTTTTTTCGTCTCTTTCGCTTTCATCTTTTGTCTCTAAAAAGAAAGAATACAAAAGTAGGGAGTGTTCGAGGTAGGGGCAGGACGCTGAATTTTTTAAGGAACAGCTCTGCATCTGGACTTGGTACTTTTTCATTTTTGAAGACTGAGGATTTCATTGATGACCGCCATATTTTCCTTGTAGCCTCGGAGCCAGTTTATATTGCCATCAGTCCACTTCTTGTGCATCTAAGATGGACACGGGAGTTGGGCCATTCCTGTTTTGAACTCTCCTCTTCTGCTGACTGAGCTTTCTTCTAAGCGAGATCCCAGAAAGATGTATTTGTTTCTGTTTCTTACTGTGTTGATTGTGGCAACAGCATCTTTCATTGCCAATGGTCGGGAACATTCCTTCTTAATAAGAATTCTTGAGTTATTTATAATTAGCCCATTGTTTGTATACCAGTAATGCTATTGTATTTGAAGTGCTTGAAAAGAGTTTAATCTCTTTTAAGTAATTATATAATTTCTCCTTGTTTACTTCAGCCTCTTCAAACTTCCTTTTTCTTTAACTATTAATAATAACAAAAGTCATTGTTACTTAATCCATCCTAAGTCATGAAACTATTTTGCTCTTTTATGAAACATTTTGAATTCTTACATAACAATTGGGGTTTTTTTGGTTTTTTTTTCCAGGAAATAATGGGACCTTGACCTGAAATTGTGTGTGGTTTGTGACTTGGTTTATGACACCAGACGGAAGCAACAGACTTAAATCCTCCAACCACCTGTCCCTCTTTCCCTACCCTTCATTCATTTGGCTTTTGACTTGAGATAAAGGTCTCACATATCAAAATATGTGCCTGGGTGCCAAGCCTCATGTGACGAATGTTCCCGGGTTTAAAATATTTGACCCTCACTAATTTTTCCCTAGGTTTTTGCCTGAACAAGTGATAGGACACACTTTCTGTCATGAAAAGTAATTGGTTGTTTCTTTTAATCTGGCCAGCTGCATTCCAGAAAGGAATAAACCATTGAAATTATTGAAATAATGAGCAACAATTATAGACATTGTTGGGTGACCCTTGGGAGTTCATAGCTAATGCTAAGGGAAATTAAGAATGTATCCTTTTTCAAAAATATACCCTCCCTCATTCTTCTTTTTGTTTCCCCATTATATTTGTGTGTGTGTGTGTGTGTGTGTGTGTGTGTGTGTGTATCCATTTCATAGATACTAAGCAAGTTAGTGCTCTTAGGTAATACAGTCATCCCTAATATGAAAGCTGTGACTGAAGTATCACTGATGGTTAGTTTACCCAGAATGTTAAGAGGCAGAAGGCTTACTGACATTCTTGGTTGCTAGCCAAGTGTCTATTTTATTTCAGGTGGAAAACCCTTATGCATGACCGGAATCTCCCTGTACCTTCACTAAAATAGGTCAATCAGGGCAAGTCAAATGAACCAGAGGATGGTGTGGATTCCGGATAAAGAGCAAAAAGATTAGGACTTGAGAGTTTTGGGATGAAGGAAGATGTGCAGGGAATAGGCAGGTGGCACATGGACTTGGTCACCAGGTTCCACGAGGCTGGAACAAAAGGGCACCTCTCTAAGCGAGAAGGAGTTGGTTCGGTTCAAATACAGGGACATAGAATGTCTTTGCGGTGAGGATAACAAACATATAGAGCTCACTATCCCAAGCGCCTGTGCAGTCTGGAGTGCCAAAGCTGTATATTCTAGAATGATTTGGGCAAATTTCAAGGATGGCTTCTTAACATCCAGCAACGTCCAAACAATACCCATATCCACAGGCGAGCTATTCTGTTGTGCAGAGTATGTTTTGATGCCATTGTCAAAGACATAAAGTCTGGTGGAAACTAGACTTCTGGTCTGACCCAGGGTGACAGTTTTTATGTTCTTAAAATTGGCCATCTTCCAGCAGTGTCCGTTTTACAGTGCTTATAGCTCAGTACCTGAACTTCTGTAGAAGTTTTATTTGAGTCATAAATTTGTAATGTCAAAAGCTTCCTGACAATCATTAGCTAAATGTGTTTAGTCCAAAAGAGAGATTAAATACATATATCTTATAACTTAGCTACTAAATGATTTAACCCAGTGAAAATTTCCAGGTTAGAAGTAGTTTTGTAAGACTCGGGGAGAGACACCTAAGATCTCATGATTTAGCGGTCACAACCAAACCTTTGTAATACGTTATCAGCTGCCTGCTGTATGAATAATACGTTTATAAAAGCAACCCAAAGTGTATGGTTAGGCAGTCCTTACCAATTAAAGCTGCCTCCTTTCAAAGAAAAAAATTTTAATAAAAGTTCATATTTGCACAATAAATGATTTATAGAGAAATTTTAATGTGTAAGCTTTCTACCAGGCCTCACTGAAATTAGAAAGCTTTGAAATGAACTCATAAATATGGTTCTAACGTACAAAATATACTGGAAGCTATAAAATGTACAGCAATTCGTCACTGAAAAGTTAAGCTACACTAAAGGATGTAGATGTGGGTTAACTCTGGGTTCCTCGCAGGTAATAACTTTGTATGATGCTGAACAATTTGCAGAGTACTTTTTACATCTGTCGCTGTATTTGATCTGTGTCACCATCCTGTCAAGTCAGCATCAGGGTCGGGATTCTCATCCTGAAGTGATGGTCGAGAGAGGCCAAGTGGCTTGTTGGAAGGTCATTGAGATAGAGGATTGAGGGCTGAAGAACACATTGGCTCCGTGAGTCCCAAATCCAGGCTCCTTTCCCCTCTGCTGTGCTAGCCCATAATATAATACTAGTCGATTAGACGCAGTCCTGAAATAACCTCAGACAGTGCTTACTGCTGAAAGGCATATGCTGCGTTTTAATCAAAGAAGACGGAGACAGCGGGATTAACGGCTCTCGTCCGTCCCTCTGTTTAGTGCAGGGTAGCTGAATTTTTGAAAAACCTCTATATTTGCATCTTTGATCAGATAATACACTCAGCATCGTTTTATGGAGGAGTATCGTAGCATCTGTAGCGTGTTTCAGATACCACATTTAAAATAGTGCTGATTTTACGCAATGCTTCTTAAACCACCTCTACCTTGGACACATATATCAATAGCTAGGTCTGCATCGGAATGTAGCACCAAAGTTAAAAGCAGAGATATGTAGAGAAAAGGCTGTCTCTTTCTAATTCTAGCAAGGGAGGAAATCTGTAAATACCGGGGTGCTAAAAAAAATGTATACAGGTGGACACTTTGGTCAATGTTGCTCAAGCAGTTGTCCGCTGTCATCAGAACTGTCTGGACGCTGATGGTAACCACTTTGAGCACCTCTTGTAATTGGAGAAGTCAAACATGACTTGTATCCATCTTTTGTTATTGGTATATATTCAGTATTACAATTTTAATACACTTTTCCTTTCTTAAAATGTGTGTACATTTTTTTTTGGCACCCTCTGTAGTATCTCTAATAGCGTCAGAGCAAACTCTGGTAATGTTAGAGGGAACTGTTAACATTTTATGTGGCTGTAGGAACTGAGACTAGGTGGGTTGATTGTATCTGTCAATCATGTCCAAAGGAAATTTTATGAAAATTCTCTCCAGGCAAGCATTTTTATAAGGATTACTAATAAAGCCCAACATACAGATGTTAGGTTCTCTTCCTTTATAAAAACAAAACATATTTATAAGTACATACATGCAAAAAGTTATTTTCTGAAGCTGTTGGAAGAGCGTTAAAATGACAAATACCAATTAAGGTAGAAGAGAAGCTGAGACTGTGAATAATCTATCCCCCAGGTTGATAACCAGGGCTGACTGACTGCCATGGCGGGGATAGCTTTTCCATACTGGACCAGTCAGGGGTCTGACACATGAGACTATAAATGAAGCTTCCCTCATGCTTTGGATGGATCGCTTTTGGTTATGTAACCACTGTGTATTAGAAGTAGCGTGGTTGGTGATTAAGACAGCAGATTTGGAACCTGGACTCCTTGGTTCAAATTGGCTCTGCTGCTTACCACCAGGCAGGCATCTAACCTGTGCAACTATAAAAAGGGGATGCTACCAATATTGAATGCACATCAACTGTTAAAAATAGTGCCTGGCATAGAGGAGTCTTCATTCTGTTCAGGTCAGCATGGTAGAACCTCTCTCTCTCTCTCTCTCTCTCTCTCTCTCTCTCTCTCACACACACACACACACACATTTTTTTAGTATAACAGTTCAGGGAACTCAGAGTTACCTGTGCTCAAGATTTTGGTCTCCCCCTGTACAAAAGTTGGAATCTATCTCTTCCATTTCCACCTCCTTTTTTTTTTTTTTTTTTGTACCTTCCCACCTTACTATTTCCTAAGTGAAATGGAAAGAAATCAATTAAAGTTAGGGAGAGCAAAGGTCTCAGAAAGGAAGAACTGGATGTCTAAAGCCACTCACATTGCACACAGTTATTTTGTGTCTATTTCTTTAAGATTTTTTTTTTCTCTTCTCTGCCTGTAGAGCTACCAAAAGCACATTGATCACTTTTTACAGCTTTGCCATGATAGGTGCAGTAGTTGCTTTTTTATTGAACCATAGATTGCAGCATTATAAAACACACTCATTCCGAGGAGTAATGAAGGCCATTTTTAATTGCACTTGGGAAGCAGGGAACTATTATTAAATTATACCTGCGTCTGTGTTGGAAGGAAGCGAGAGGAAACCAGATCATGTTTGTCTTTGGGATTTGAGGTTTCCCAGAGCTGAAGTGAATTCAGGGCTGCAGTGACAAAATTTGGAACTTCAGCTTTTTGGGAGTGTGAGTCAGAAGGTCCCCAGTCCTGTGATGAACCTTCTATACCCACAACTATTGCCAATCAGACAACCCAGGGTAGGAATCTGAGGTTCTTCCCTTCTCTGGTGGGAAGAACCTCAGACCATATATGTGCACATAGAAATAGTACACAGTGGCACAAAAGCTTTTTAGTGAAAATGTTGTGTATAGACACTGAATTAGTTTGCTATGGCTGCCATCACAAAGTCCATAAGCTTGATGGCTTAAACAACTCAAACCTCACAGTTCTGGAGGCTAGAAGCCAAGATCAAGGTGTCGACAGGTGGCTTTTTTCGGCGGGCTGGTAGAGAGAATCAGTTCCATGCCTCTCACTGAGCTTCTGGTGGTTTGCTGGCAATCTTTGTGTTTCTTGGCTTGTAGAAGCATGGCCCCAATCCCTGCCTTCATCTTCACAGGGTGTTCTCCCTCTGCGAGTGTGTGAGTGTGTGTTCCCCGAATTTCCCCTTCTTCTAAGGACACCAGTCATAGTGGATTAGGGACTTACTCTACTCCAGTATGACCTCATCCTGACTTAAAGTAATTATACCTGCAATGATCCTATTTTCAATAAAATCACATTCGGAGGTACTGGGGTTGGAACTCCAACCTATGAATTTGGGGGTTGGGGGAGGACACAATTCAATCCATAGTCTACACCTGCAGATTTGTCTTTATTGATATATGGGTATATCACAACGTTCTCCTAGAGGATGTTGAGAATTTCTAAGATGTGTGGGAATGAGTTGCAAGAAAAAAAAACCAAGTAAACACATTCCTTGTGCAATGAGCAGCACTAATTTTGTTCTTGACATTTTAGGGACGCATTCTGGAAAGTGAAATTGCTCTGAGCCAATGCGCGGAAGATCCTGTGCGAGAGCTCGCTTCTTTTCTTACATTCTTCCAGAGATTCTTTTGGCAGCCTGCATGCAGTCCAGATGCCTCCACGTCCGGTGGCTTGGGCATGTGTGCACATGATTGTGTGCAGGCTTGTGCAAAGCCAATTATGGTTGGAAACAGTTGCTTAGCCAGCAATTAGGTTCCTCACTGCCTTGAGTTAGGTTGTTTTAAATTAAGATGGTGCAGATTTGAGTTGCTTTGGTAATTTGCAAAAGCCGTTTTAGGGTTATAACTAGAAATGTAATCTTCCAATGAGGAGGTTTTCTATCTGGTACCTGTTCTATTCATTAGACAGCAGGCCCAGTGTAAGTATTTTTCAGCAGCTTTCTCAGCCAATGGCTAGAGAGTTTGCATGTTGGCCAGGTGAGTGGGGATACCTGGGCGGATTCCTGAATCTTTGTCTGGCCCCGACCCTCGCTTTCTTGAAGGACCCAATTTTGGCGTTATTGCTGTTTACTTTAGCAACACAAGTAAACCCAAGCATCACATAATTCTTTCATTGTGTATAAAATCTGAGGTTTTGCAAGAGAAAAAACCAAAACAAAGTGAGATCTGTTGTTTAAATATAAAGTAGTATTCTCTTATTAACCCAGGCCAGCCAAGACATGCTGTTTAACTGGCCTACGAAAGAGGATAATGCATAAGGAGAATGAGATAGATTTTACTTAGTCATGTCTTAGACGTTTATAATTCATGCTAAGGTGATCACATTCAGATTAAAGCAGACAAATGGATAGAGATACTTCAAGTTCAAGATGATGGACATCTTATCCTTAGAAATATGATTGCACCAGTCAGTCCGTCTGGGGTAACAAGGTGCTAAATGTTGCATTTTCCCCCTTTCATTGGAAATTTCATCAACGGTTGGTGCATACAGAGAAGTTCATAAGTCACTAGGGCTTGGCTTGATGATTTCTCACAAAGCTGAACTTATCGATGTAACCAGCACCCAGGTCAAGACACAGAGCCCCCCAAGGCTGCTGTGTCTCTTCCAGCCACTATACTCAAAGTCTTGTGGTTGTGTTGAAAAACCTTGGTTTGTTTTCGACCAGCAGTAGATATTACGAGTTTTGAGAGCATGCGTCCATCATGGTGTTTTTTCAGCTGTAGGTTGAGTTTTACTGGGCACCTTTTCATGCTTCTTGCTCATCCTCCTGGAAGCTGGGTTGAGTTCCTTAGAGTTGGGCTTCCTGGGTGGCATGACACAGAGCAGGAGGTGGCTTTTAATGCTGCAGGGACAGTGTTTCCTAGCCACTCCCTGCCGTTTCTTCTCCTCACCAGACTGAATTCCTGTGGTTTCTTGGAACCAAGGCAGCCTTCTCCGTTCTCCAGGTCTTCACTTGTTGCTCACCCATGCCAGGATTCCAGCCCCTTGCCTCCCTCCTGTTATGTGCGTTCCCTAGGGCTGCCATTATAAAGTGCCATAAACTGGGTGGCTTTAAATAACAGAAACGTCTTTTCTCACAGATCTGGAGGCTGGAAGTCCAAAATGAAGGTGTTGGCAGGGCCATGTTTCCCTGTGAAGCCTCCAGGTGTCCTTTGGTGCCTCTGGGCTTCTTTCTGTGTCTCTTCCAGCTTCTGGTAGCCCAAGCCATTCCGTGGTTTGTGGCAGCATCACTCCAGCCTCTGCCTCCACATTCACACTTCCTTCTGTGTCTGTGTGTGTCTCTGTCGTCACATGGCATTCTCCTTGCTGTGTCTCTTTCCTCTTCTCATAAGGACTCCAGTCATATTGGATAAAGGGCCCAACCTACTCCAGTATCACCTCATCTTAACGAATTATATCTCCAACAACCCTATTTTCAAATGATGCCAATTCTGAAGTACTGAGGTTAGGGCATATCTTCTGTGGGAGACACGTAACATCTGGTTTTCTTTCCTTCCTGTTTGTATGTCACCTTCTCCGGGAAGTCTTCTATGATGTTCCTGTCTCCAATATCTGGCTTTCATGCCCCTTTTGACACTGAAACTCCCTCATATAATACTTCTTAGCCTATCGCATCGTTGTTTCTTTGTTATTCTCTGCTAGACTCTAAGCAACAAGGTATAATTTAGGATGTTTTAGAAATAACATCCAGTTCCTGGAAGTGTTATTATTACAGAAATGTGGAGACATTTATGCATTTTGATGTAACTTCAATATTGGCACCTGAGTCGGCCTCATCATCTCTCTTTTGGGGGGGAGCAGTGATATTTATCGGTAAAAGCAAAAGCGTGGGTTAAGCGTTACCCCTTCTCTTGGGTTCTTGTTATTGAGGACAAAGACAGTTCCTACATCCTTGGCTTGAGAGCACACGATTGTCGAGCAGATGTGGCATCCGGGGCTCTTGAGGACCGTAAGCTGCTTACCGATCCAGCAGTTTGGAGACTGTTTACTGGCCGTGGCAACATTACTTCTGGTTGCCTGTCTTAATTCATTTTAGATTAATCTGTCTTGTAGTTCGAAGGAAAATGAATTGAGTCAGTAACTTCGAGAGTTATGTAAAATCTGTACTGTGCTAAATAATTGAATGGGGTTTTATGTACGGTCTTGAAATTGGAATGTCAATTTGACACAAATGCTCCAAAACAGAGTGTTAGATGAGCTGATCTGTTTCTCATATAAGAGCTTTGAAGCTTCCATCCCTGTGTCACTCTAGAATTTGCCATTCCCCTCCCTTGCAGACTATTCCGGGCCCATCTGTTTTCCTTGAGGATGTTAACTTGGGAAAAAGGTGAGTCTGTCCGAGCAGCTAGCTCCTGGGCTCGGCGTGGAAGGTCCACATGTCAGTGGGCTGAGTAGTCACCTGGGAAGTTTATTAGGAAGGACACTTCCTGGGCTCCACCCTAGAGCTCCAATTTGGTAGCCCTGTGGTTGGGGCCCAGGAAAGTCATCTGGAACTCATGCTCCTTCTAATGCTGATGCAATCAGGCTACACTGTAAGGAAATATGGGTTTAGGGGATGAGAGGGGGAGAGTATGTGAACTCTTGAGAGAAAACTCGAGACGGTTTCCTATCAAATACATGTATGCATCACAACCAGACAGACCAAAAAAGACTTTTTTTTTTGAGTGAGAGAGAAGGTATTTTGCCAACCCAAAGAAAAGGAACGCTTGAGATTTCCCTGGAGATCTGGGGGAGGAAGGCTAAATATATTTAAATAGTGTTATGAATACCTTTAATCCCAGATGGGAAATATTTGAGGCTCAAAGAGCAAAGAAAACTAGTATTTGTTGATCACTTAATAAACGAAGCAGCAGCCATATTAGTAGTTATTATCAGTATCTTTATTTCATTTATGCTGCACCGCAGCTCTGTGAGGCGTCACCATCGCCATTGACAAGATATGGAGCGTGAGAGTTAGGTAGTTCAACTTGCCACGGTTACACGCGTAATTTGTGGTCAGGCCCGGATTCACACACAGCTCTAGTTAACTCCAAAATCCATGTTTTTTTTACTACATCCAGTACATTTGAGATAGACACATGGTTAGAATTGCCAGATATAATACAGGATGCCCAGTTAAATTTGAATTTCAGAGAAACAGTGAATATTTTTAGTATGGCCCATAAAGTATTTGGGACATACTTGTATAAAAAATTGAATGGGATGTACTTCAAAAAAACTAGTGGGGTATACTTCTAAAAAATTCATTGTTTATCTGAAATTTATACTTTACTGGCATCCTGTATTTTTATTGGCTAAATTTGGCAACTCTGTCTATGGCTAGTAGGTTTCAGGTTGTAGGATCCTACCCGCTGACTTCTGACTCCAAGTCCATTCCCTCCTTCTTTCTGTCCCACTGTCCATCCAGTGTCCGTCCCCCCGCCCCCAACCCGGTCTGGGCTAGCGTGAATGAATGGCTTATTTACCCATGTCTTTTCCTAGGGAAGTAAAATAGCTCAGGTAAGAACAGGGTCTGCCTTAAGTCAGTGAACACATAACCGTAGCTCCCACTTTCTTCACCCACAGCACGGATATTTTCACTTGCTCAGTTTTAGAGACAAGAGTGAGAGCCAGAGTCAGGCACCTTCTCGGTGATGACGACAGAAAGAATCAGGCTACCGCTCCACTACCACAAATTCAGGAAAAGGCTTTTATTTAGGGTGTGATTAGAGTCAGAGCAATAACGGTGAGTTTAAATTTTAAAAAATACCTTTTGGAGTACAATTTTGGTGAGAAAAGCAGTAATTACATTTTGGTGAATTGTTAGATTGTGTGTGCATTATGTGCCAGGTTATTTACATACATCATTCTTATCGGCTGCCTGGGAGGTAGTAATTATTTTCAACCCATTTTTAAGATGTGGAAACTGATAGAGCAGTGACGGACATGGCCCCACGTCTAACAGTCCTGACACGCAGAGCTGGAATTTCAGCTCTACCCCACAGCCCTGTTCTGAGTTCGTGCTACCACCAATGCTAAAGCCTTCTAGCTGGGCACAGTCTCTCCACTGGCCTTGTCAAGTGGCCTTGTAGTACTGTGCTCTCTGGTCGTGGGAGGCCCACTGCCCCGAAGGGCTTTGTGAGCTCCGCCCAAGTGTGCCCGTGAAGGGATCCGGACTGTGCTGCAGCCACCAGCACCTCCTTCCCTCCAGGCATAGTAGTTGCCTCCCAGGCGCGAGGTCAGGGCAGCAGTGCCTTTCGATACCCGTGGTAAACTGGGAAGCCACCGTGATTCCATGCAGAATGGCTCTGGACTTAACACCAGCATCCGGCAGGCACTGAAAAGTTCCCGACTTTGGGTGGGAGCTTTCTGAAGGCCCACCTCTACGGGTGTTTCGTCATTAGTCAATAATAAGGAACCACTTTACAGAAAAGAGACACGTCCATGGGGCTCGTTCTTGCCGTGTGAAGCAGCGTGTAGATGGAAAGCATGTTTTTCTGCAGGCAGGTGTGAGCCCCTGCCTGCCACCAGGGCCTGCTGTGTCTGATGTGTCCTAACAGCGACAAATGCCCTCCCTTCTGACACCATTTATAAAAACAGACTCTCCCCGTTTCTAAGCGATTAAAAGGGTTCCTTGAAAGAGCGGCTCAAAGATGCAGCTGGGAATTCATCTTTAAGTGAATATTAACTGCATGTCAGGGAGGCATGCCTCAGGGAAACCTGATCCTTAAAAACAAACGAAAGCCTTAGCCTTCCGAGCCAGGAGAGCCGGGGAAGTGGGAGGTAAGTGCAGGGCATTTGGAATCCGGCAAGAAACGATCAGCTTCCATGTATGTGATTTGGGGTAGGTTGTCTTAGCTTCTGAGAACCTTAGGGTTTTTTGTTTTTGTTTTTTTTAATCTGAAAGAGCAATAATGCTGACCTCAGAGAGTCCTAGGAATTAAGTGAAATATATATAAAATGCCAGGCACGGTGATTTGAGTGCAATATTTGCTCAGTACTCCCCCCGCCTCCCATCTAATAGGGTAGTGGGAAATGAACTTCGATTCATCGAAATCTCATTTTATAGGCAATTTTTAAAAAATGAAACAATAGCTAGGGCACAATTCCAGCCACTCATTGATTCATGTTTGTAACAGAACTACTTATTTAATGGGTGCCTGCCCTATTGCAGACACTCTTCAAGCCACTGGGGATGGCATGTAATGGGACAGGCACAGTGCGTGCCCGTCTGTAGCTTCCATTCCAGTCAGGGAGACAGCTAATAGACAAACGAGCAGATGGAGTGGACTTTTAATGTCAGGTGTCATCTTGAAGAAAAACGAAGCAGGAAAAAGGGTTATGAGGGAATTTAGCCATGGTGGCCAGTAAGGACCTCTTTGAGGAAATGGCTGCTTTGCTAGAGCTGACAAACAACCATGGCTGGCCAGATACGTCATTCCCCCCACTGAAGATACATTTCCTTTTGAGCGTCTCCCTGGCTGTCGCTTTCCTTACTCCCCTTCTCTGCCCTATTCTATGGTTGTCCTCCCAGCGTCATGTTACCGGGCAGAATTGAATTACCCCACAGAAAGCTTTCCTTAATGTTGCTCTCCCATCGGAGTGTTACCGAAACCTTGGCACCACGAGAGTCTGTCGTGGAAGTAGCTTCTGGCAAAAGGAGAAACTGAAGCCTGAGACGGGATAGAAGAAGAAAAAGTGAGATGTGAGCTGAGAGAGTTCTTAAAACTTTCATGAGGTTCCCCGGAGCCCGCGGTCACACTTGGGGGCCGCTCCGTTGCCTGTGAGAATTGATGCCTTCAGCTCAAGGTAATGGAAGGCTCTCTACAAACTGATGTGCTCTGTAAATAGGCTCCTGATGGTCCCGAATGCTAATACCAGTAGTAACAGCGCTACGGTTTCTCCTTCTAAGTGGGTGAGATGGATTTCAGGAGGTCAGTGTAACACACCCAGGTAAAATTTATGTTGGTTCTCTCCACAAGCAGCTGCAGTTGGAAGTCTTCCCAGTGGGTGGTCCAGGTTTTTCTGTTTTTCGCTTCTTATTTTGCTGAGATTTGGGGAGCAGTGAAGTAGAGGTTGAGGGGCAGGGGAGAGCAAGCCAACAAGCCTGAAAATATACAAGGATCCTGCCAGCTCCAAGTCCTAACACTCATCTTTTGATGGGCAAATGACACTGAGGAGCAAAGCTTGCTCTAACTTTTCATCTCTTTCATCTCACTTTTCATTGCTCACCTTGCTCATGGATTTTTGCCTTATTAGCTCTTAAGCGTATCCATAACTCTTCCCCTCTTTATTTTGCTCTAAGTGCACTCTTTTGGTGCCGCTGGATGTAGACCCGATGGTGGTGTATGCAGTATTCCTTGGCATTATGGAGTCTGCAATCTGGTCGTTACTTGCTTTGACCCACTCCGTTCTCCGCATCCTTTTCTCGAACTGCTCTCTGTGGAGCTGAGCCACCGATCCGCCGTGGCCTCATTATCCACTACTGAAAATAGGGATGTGTGATCTTGGCCAAGTTTTTGATGTTTCTTCCAGGATTGAGAGGTAATCTGGGAAATATAGTTTGGTTGCCAAGAAGTTGGCATTTCTAGGATATTTTGGTGCTTGATGTAGAACACCAGGGAAGAGTCTGAGAACCTGGGAGGTGTAGTGATTTTCCAGAGGCAGCTCAGGAGCCGCTCTCACCAGAAGGGACTTCCCAGTTTCTGAAGTCACTATTGTGCTGTGGCCTCAGGGGCACCTTCCGGTCTCTCTGTCCCCAAGGCAAAGCCCATGTCCCTTCATTTCACATGTGCATTTCCCCAATCTTCTAGGAATTCTGTTACTAACACCCCTTTCCTCATTTCCTGTTAAATGCTCTGGTAGTTTCACTGCTTGGAACTTGCCCTCTGGAGAGACTTTTGTAGGTATGAAATGACCTCTGTAATTAATAATAATCACACCTATCACTTACTGAGCACTCACCCAGATTCTGGAACTAAGGATTTTACATATTTTAAACTCATTTTATTCTTAAAGCAACTCTGTGAGGTATGACTAATAGTGGCTTCATTTCTGGATAAGGCAGTTGAAGCAGGAAGAAGTTAAATACCTTGAGCAAATTTCTTTACTGTACTTTGATTTTTAATAACGGGATTGGAAACAACCTATTAATTGTATGTCTGATTAAATATATAATGTTTCATTCCTACTGTGGAATACTATGTAGTCATAGAAAAATGGCATTGAATATCTTCACATATTAATATGCAAAAACCTGCAGGATATATGTGAAAACAGTCTGTTTATAGAGGATAATGTGTATAATTGTTCACGGGTTTGGTTGGCGGGAAGAGGATATCTATTTTTATAATATCCAAGAGATGAATGGTAGTGATTATCTATGGTGGGAAGGGACCAGACTGGCATGAGAGATGCAGGAACTCTTTTTTTCACTATACTTTGATATTTTTTGAACCATGTGACTATATTATCTATTCATGACTACTTAAATAAATATAAAATAATAATAATAAAAATCTCTGCAGCACTATTATGGGCAAAACATAAATGAACTAGCTCACCTTGTAGTTACAACAATGACAAAATGACAACTGCCACAAATGCTTATTGACACAGGCCCTTTCCCTACATGATTTAAATCTGCCAACCTTTGCATGATAGATGTTATTAGTACTGTTCAAAGGGAGGGAAACGGAGGCTCATGAGAACCAGTTGATGAGTGAAGGGCCCAACTATGACCGGAAAACTGACTGATTCTGAAAGCCTATAGTTTCTCATTCCATCTCTGTGAACCTTTTGCATCTATTAGAAAAGAAACCTGGGCAAATTAAGTTCCACTCATTTGATCAAATTACAATCATACATTTTACCAGGTTAACTTGAGGGCTCAATGATGAGTTAGTTATGTTTTAAAACGTAAATCTTAAAATATGAACTCTCTTACAAGTGTTTGTCTAAAATGAATGCTTCTCTATAATTATTTTATTCTTTATACCTTTGAAACCTTATTTCTACAAATGAGACTGGGGAGTCCTTTTGTCTGGCTTTTGTGCTCTACATTGTTTTTGGCAAGACTCAGAATCCTGGAGAAAATGATATCTTAATCTGGGGGGGGATGGGTGAGCTTTCAAGGGTTTGTGCAGCTCCATTGAAACTTGGCAAACGTTTGTGTGACTTGATTTACATGGGGACGTTTTCCTTGGGGTGGGGGTTGTTTTAATCCAAGTTAGCGAAGATCTATCAAAGATCCACTGAGGTTGCTTAGGACCGTTCTAACTGTTCATTGTTATCCTCAGAGGGTGTGGCGATTCTTATGTAACTTGTCTGCAGACATGTTTTCTAAGGCCATCAGACACTAAAAACAAAAACAAAAACAAAAAAAAACACAACGCATTAATTGCCAACTCTAACACTTGGTAGATTTCTCATACAAACCTGGATTCGGTGCTTAGGTGGAACAGTGACAACACTAGCCGTGACTTTTTACTTGGCAGAGTCTTCTTGAGCCACTTGGGGTTGCCCCTTAACTGTGGCGTGTGCTCTATGGTTTGCCTCGGACCACAAAAGTCACAGCCAGCTGTTGTCTCAAGGCATTGGCCTGGCGTGAAGAGCAGTGGGTTCTAGTCTGTCTTCTCCCTAATGCAGCTCTGAAAATGATGTTCGTCACTTGATGCACATGATGAAATGAGACTCACAGAGGTTACATGACATCAGCCCTGCGCATAGAAGTGGGTTAGGACAGCTTGAAACTTGAGCTCGGATCATCTGACTTCATTCTAATAGTTTCTCCATGGAACCACAGTTGTCTGCCATTATTTTATTTGACCCTCCTAGCATCAGGGTAAAGTATTATATCCATTTTATCGATGAGCAAACCAAAACTCAGTACAGCTCTGGAAAAGGAAGATGATCGACCAAAAGGGCAGAGCCAGGTTTTCTGAATCCAGACACCGTACCTTTTTAGTTGTACTCACAAACCGCAGAGACCTGTATGAATGCCCAGGTTCTTTGCAGCCAGGACGTTAATGAGTCTAACATATTCCGTTCCAAACAGAAGCAGGAAAGGTGGAGGGACCCCCATTGTTGATGTTGTTTCAGAACTGGTGGAAAGTTCCTGGGGTCACTCAGACAACAACTTGTAGGAGCCTCATTCCTTGCAAGGCACTAACTGGCCTGGAAACTGTAGAGTGTGGCTAAGAGGTAGGAGAGATGTTAAGAGGGATAACAAATTGCTTCCCAGAGCCCTATAAACTTTTACAGGGACCCTAGCTGTATGCACGTGAAAGGATTTAAGCACCATTATAAAGGCTGCCCCTCAGTAAGTACATGTTACCATTTTAACACATTGAGGACGGGGCATTTAAATGTATAGATGCAAATCTGTGTCACCGGTCCACAATGTGTTAACTCAGCTCTTGCCTACAGAGTGAAAAGGGTGTTGCTTGCGTGATATCCCTTAGAGATGGCTGCTTGATGGAGACCTGTTGTAAGCTATTCTATAGTGACATTCGGAGCATATTAATTAGTGCTATGTCTTAGTACTAAATTTGTAAGGCGGAGGTTGTCTGCCAAATATGAAGAAACATTGGGTGTGCTCTTTTCTTGGATGGTCCTTTGTGGGTCGAAGAGTTTGCAATCAGCCTACAGTCTTCACTTACACACCTAATTTAGATGAAAAAGTGCAAAGAGGGGCGTGACCAGGTAGCTCAGTTGGTTAGAGCGTGGTGCTGATAACACCAAGGTTGCCGGTTCGATCCCTGCATGGGCCACTGTGAGCTGTGCCAACTATGCCATTGCAGCATGAAAGCAATGTGTAATCAATGACCATGGCTGTTCCCCAATTAAAACAAAAAAGAGTGCAGAGAGGGCCTATTATCTCAAGAGACAATAGGTATATACTGGTGAAGATTCTGGACTCAGAGCCAGCCTGGCAGGTTTAAATCTTAGTTCCGTCACTTACCACGGTGTGTGACCTTAGATCATTGATTTATTTGACTGCTTGTTGCTTCAGTTTTCTCCTCTGTAAAACTGAGAAGATACAAAATTCATGCACCGTAGAGTTGTGAAGTTTAATGAGATACATGTGAAAAATACTCAGGACAGAGCCTGGCGTCTGCCAAATGGTGCATAGGTATTAGCTGCTGCTGTTTCTGTCATTGTCGAGGTGGTGATTCCCTGAATTGCTCTGTTGTAGCTGGCGGAGCTTGGGATCTAGAGCCAAGAAACTGGGAGGTATGGATGCTGTAAATAGCGCCCTCTGGGACTCCCTTTCCTAAGCCTTACTGTGAGGATATTAGACTAATAGTCTGTTCAACTGCAAACAAGTCTGGGTATACCCTGCCACCACTAGACACATTATTAAGCGCTTGCTAGTCTGTGAGGCAGGGACAGCCAATGGCACCTGAACATCTGGCTGTCAAAAGACAGGTGACCTTGGGGAGGACCATGGGCATTGACCTTGAGTTCTGACCCTGCCACTCCCCACCTCTAGGGTCTCCTGCAAATCACTTATTTCAGGGCTTTGCATCTTCCGCTTCCATGGGAAAGTGGGATAATATCGTCTTGCAGGATCTGTGCGGGGAAGGAATAGATGACATTTCATAAATCCTCCGCAGAGTGTGGTGGCTTAGTAGGTGCTCAGTAAGTGGCAGCTGTTCTCAGTATTTTTATGAATGAAAAATTCTGATCTCAGATCTCGTAAATCAAAATATTTTCTCCTAACTCTTCAGGCGACTTTGTTGCCTAAAATCAACAGTATATCTGAAGACCAATAAGTAATGCAGATTGCATATTACTTGGGAAATGTGGGTAAACTAATTACATCCAGGCAGGGGGGTGACTTGCATGAGATTAAATCAGAAGGAATTTCCTGGGTTTGTGGTGTAGGGGAAGTTCACAGTCATGGTGGTGCTTCAGAATCCCGAGAAACTGAAACTCCAGATGCAAGTTCAAGGATAATGATTGCAAGTGGTTGCAAAAGTGACCGAAAGATTGAGCAACACACTGCGCTCTATGTTCAGTTTCCTTCTTTTAATGGCCCAAAGATTTGGAGTTGTGAGTGCTTTTTCCTCTCCAGCCAAAAACGGCTTCATTTTTCTCGGTATTTCTGCCCCCTCTCTCTTCTTGCCTGCATTTGCATTCATTCAATAAATATTTATTTAGCTTCTACTATGCCAGGTCCTGAGATGCAGCTGTAAAACACACATGCTCACACATACATGCTCGCACACACCCAAACATGTATACACACATGCACGTTAACCCCGCCCTTCATAGAATTTACATTCTAGTTGAGAAAGACAAAATTTTTAGGAAGTTCAATAAAATAATGTAGTTTGTTCTCCTTACGCTTGTTGTGGGTTTCTTCACTTTTTTTTTTTTTTTGCCTCTTCTATTTGGGAGGTTGTGTTTTCTATTTCTCTTCCTTGAGGGACCTCCAGCCTAACTATTGAAACTTCACAAAACCTCTTCAAACTGTTCCTTGAAGGGCCCTCAAGGGTTTCAGGGGGCAAGGTTTGATCTACAATTCACTGAAAATTTTGTTAACATATTAGAATGTGGCGGTAATCTTGCTTTTCTGTTCTTTTTGCCAAAAGTATAGAGAAGTACATGAAAATATGCCTTGTTTGAAGTAAATAAATATGAAAATGAAGTGTATTATTTAGCTGTGCTGGAGGTCAGTTTCAAATGAATTCTATTTTTTCTGTGGGATTTTTTTTTTTTTGTAAATTAGTTATTAGTGGGTTGGTATGTTTTATATTGAGCAACATTTAAATTGGAACCAAAATGGAGTAAATGTATACAGTTGACCCTTGAACAATGTGGGGGATAGGGACACTGACCGTCCCACAGTAAAAAATCCATGTATAACATTTGACCCCTAAAAACTTTACTAATAGTCTTCTGTTGAACATAAATAGGACTTACCGAAGTAAACAGTCAATTAACACATGTGTATTTTGTACATTATATGTATTATATACTGTGTTCTTATTATAAAGTAAGCTAGAGAAAAGAAACTGTTAAGAAAATCATAAGAAAGAGAAAACACATTTACAGTATTTATTGAAAAACAATCCATGTATAAGTGGATCTGCACAGTTCCAATCCATGTTGTTCAAGGGTCAGCTGTATTTTGACCAGAAATATGGGGCACATAAAATTTGCTGTCAATGACATTAAACAAACAAACAAAAATCTGTTTTTGTTTTGGAATTGTAAATACAGTTTGCAAAATCTCTGAGCTTGCAATGCATCTAGCTGACTTTCAAGGGAACTGATATTTTGCTTTTCTATTTCTTTTCTTCTATCATTTTGACTCTTGACTTAAGGAGTCCAGATTCCCATAAACATTGTGCAAAAGGGTCTAATGGTGCCTGGGAATTAAAAAACTCTCATTTCTTAGTAGCTGTTTGGAACATTAGAAAACATACAAACAAATTTTAATTTAAATCTCTTCAATGTAAAGATGACAGTGCATTGTTTTTGAATGAAATTTAAGTTAAGGGAAAATGGTTCATTTGGATATATTTTCATTGCTAGACTCTTGTGAAAGATAATGTGTGCTTCCCACCGATCCAAAAAGCTTCCCTGTATTCTTATTTTAAAACACCATTGGAAAATGACCGTTTTACTTCGTCTAAGAATCTTCCAACAAGAACCTCAGTGGTGCCTTTTTAAAAATTCATTTGTTAAACACACAAAAGTCCAATTTCTTCTGATAAGTTTGCAATAATAACTAATAGGCTTTAGGAAAGTAGCAACTTATTAGCAGAATTTCAGTAGAACTTTTTTAATGAAATTGGTGGATAGCATCTGTCACCTTGGTCATAGTTATTTATGTGTAGCCTCCAATGCACTTCTGTTTTATTCACATATCTTTGGTAACTTCCCTTTCAGCTGTAACCCTCATTAATTCCAAGTGCTGGGGGGAAAACTCTGAATTTCAAACCTGATCTATGACTCATTGGCCCATGAAGTAGACTGAGTATAAAAATAACGAAGCGTGTTCTATCACTTAGCTTTCACGAAAATTTTCTTACTATTAAGAAGTAAGATAAACTTTATTTTAAAATTCTACATTTTAATTTTGGGTTTTTTTGTACATTTCATAATATATTAATATGTGTTTTATATTGGTAGAGTAGAACATGTATATGACCTAAAAATAACCCACTTTTTTTTTTTTTTTAATGATGGGGTGGGTGTACAGTAGGGAATTGAGATGGCTACTAATGCCAATGGTTTAGTAATACTCAACTGTATGGTGTGTTATTCACCTGGCAAGGAACTCTCAGAAGCAGCCTCAACTGTTGTTTTATGGTAGGTATTTCATGAACGAAATGCATTTTTATTATCAAATGAAGAAAATATACAGGATTATAGGGAATTATTTTTTTTCCCCTCCTTAATTCATCCTTTTAGATCCCCTTCTTTAGGATAGGCTGAACTCCCAATTTTAATACGTAGACTGGGATATTTTGCTATATATGTATATAGCAATACATATATAGCAAAGTAGTCCTTGTGTATAGAGAATCTCAGGCTCTCCCTTTCCCTCCTTCCTTCCCTTGAAGATATTCGAACTCCGACCTCCATGATACATGATTTGCTAAGTGCTCGCTTTCTTGTCATAGTTCCTAAGGACTTGTAAGGAGGCACTGGGAATGGTGCTTGGCCTCTGCTTAGCTTTACCTCACTGCTGTTTTCCAAGGCCCTGTAAGATCAGTGATGCATGTAGTGCTAAAGGGCAGCTGCAGGTCAGGGCATATTTATTACCTGCTGGGGCATGTTATTGACCAGTGAGAAGTTAAACAGTGCCTGGCTACACGGCTAAGACATCGCCTCTGAGCCAGAAGACAAGAGATCACCTCAGGCCACTTCCGTTGACACACACAGGTGTGCAAATGGAACTAAGGCTCGCAGCTCTAGGCATCCCATCATCTGTCAGAAATTCGGCTTGTTTGGTCCTGGCAGAAAGGCTTTGAGACATGGTGCGATGCATTTTTTGACTCAGCCTCTCTCAAGGGGGACAGGGGTTGTTCATTTTGAAACCTCCACAGGGAGACAAGTTCACTGCAAAGTTTTGCTTGGGTGAGATGTAGTGGTTCATGGTTTCTAATGCTGATGGATCTATCTTTATTATACACACATAAACCTACTTATAATTTTCTTGTTTGTGAAAGTATAATTTAGCATTGAATGAGGGATTTGGATAGCATTTGATGAAATAGAAGCACACTTTGCGTGTGCGTGGATAAATGAGGAATCCCAGAGGTGCATTATTCAGAAAAAGTCAAACTCTAAAATGAATGAATGAATGAATGAATGAATGAATGAATAGGAATGTAGTGAAAAATCTCCTTTTAGCTTTATGTTGTATTTTGAAGCTCAGCTCTGAAGGTTTATGTTCTGGCTGTGATAAATGAAAATTCTTAATGACGTTTTTAAAGAATATTGCTCCACCTTTTCCTTCCTAGGCGTAAAAATGTACCATCTTTGTGAACTAATGGATGAGGAAGGAGAGGCTGAAGCAAGGAAAACAATAGGAACTCAGACTAAAAGGCCCTAAGGAGTAAAAACTAGTGTCTGCCCTCCCCTGCCCCCCAGTGAGATATTCCTTTCATTTTGGTTCTTGGAATTCAAATAGTATTGAAGATTAGGTTTGCGTGAGCCTCACAAAATTTTAGATTCCTGTGTTTTTCTAGCCACTGCCTTAGAGTGGAATTTTTTTGCATGTTAGGGGATGTGTTTTGTGTGTGGGGATTGATCAAAATGGCACTAGACGTTCAAAAGAGTATCCCAAACTAAAGCCCAGATATATTTTGGATTCTGTTGTTTAATCACATTTAATGAACCTACAAAGATAATAAAATAGTGTGTGTCTGAGTGAAGAAGGGGGGGGTTTGGGTGAGGGTGCCAATCTTTGCAAGCACCTGCCTTTTCTGCAGCTCTAGTCTCTGTATGAGTCGAGTGTAGGAGTTAAATTGTGCAGCACCTCATACTCATTTAACCACAATCATCTCCCTTTGCAGTCGGACTCAAATATTGACTTGTTAGTTGGGCATTATTTGATTACATTTTCATTGTTTCAGGTTGTGGGAGATGTTTTGTGCAGAATCTGGTTGTTTTTAAAACCCTGAAGTAAGGTATTCCTTTCTTTATAAATAATTCTGTGAAATGCTAATTAGAACAGTCAACTTTATGAAAGATGTTACTGTTCAGTTACCATTGGTTTTTCACATTGCTCCTTTAAAATCTCACTGGTTTTCCACGTGCCAGCCTCTCATTTAGAATCTCAGAAGGGATGAGGAGAAAGTGAATTCACAGTTACCAAGGGCCCCCGCTCTGTCTTGGGTGTTGCCTTAAACAAAACCTATGTTCTCTTCTGTCTGGGAACCCTAGGGTGAAGAAAGGTTGGCTAATTCGGTCAAGGCCACCCACTTAGGGACCAGTCCAGATGAAAGTGCAGTGCTAACTGCTGTCCCTATAAGCCTTCTGCTTCAGTGTCATAAAATGGGCTCACTGAGACTCATTTGGGGTTCCACCAGTTAGCCTTTGGTAAGAAGAACCTAGAAGCTTTCCCCCATATCCAGCTCTCTTGTATCTGTGTGATGGGCACAGAGCACTTTCCTATTGATTCTTTCTTGTTTGCAAGATCAGCGTGTTTCTACCAACAGAAACAAACTTCCTTCCTAAAAATGCAGAGTTGACCCATATGCATGAATGGAGTGGATTCCCTCTTTCAAAGAAGATGCTTTGCAAAAGCATAACACTGCCAATCATAGAAGATACTCCAGGGAAGGACTGCATAGTCAGGGTGACTTCACTGGGATGGGGGGCTGTGGGACCCCCTTGGGGGGCAGAGGTGAGCCCAGATGAAACAGGGCTTTGTCTTAAACCGTAGGGGTTCAGGGCGAGTGGATGAGAGATGGAGAAAGAGAAGCATCTATCCTGGCCAACGGATACTTATTAGCTTGTTAAGAGAATAGCTTATTATCTCTTGTTAAGAGAGATTTGGGGAGGCTAAACTCAGTCATAATAAAGGGTGCTCTATACCAAGGAGGCCATCTCAGGACTGTAATATGAGCGTCATTTGAACAGCTTGGAAGGACTCCACCTTGGCTGCCTGAGAAATGGCCTGGGAAAGGCTTGGGGAGGGAAACCAAGGTGGGACGTGAGATTCTGTGCAACTGGAGAACACTCACTGATGAGAGCCTGCTTTTTGTGGAGTTCGTAGGGGGAAGGAGAAGAACCACTGCTAGTGATTTTTTTTTTTTTTCCAAATTTCAAGTTTGGGGTCTTGAGAACAGTCATTTGTGGAGGACACAAGTTTTACTGTGGGAAAGACTGGAAGAGTGTAGAACTGTGGGCTACGCAGTGCTTCCTGTATATTTGCTTTGTGACATTGGGTCCTATGTGGTCACACTGGCCATTAGGATGTCATAGAAACAGCATCCGGCTAGGACGGGTATATTCATAGATTGGTCAGTGTGTGCCTTTGGGTAAAAACTATATGCTCCTGGTTTTGTCATTTGTAAAAGTAAGGACATTGGCTTGGCCCCAAGATCACCTGTCCCAGTTCTTAACTCATCCCATGGTTGTGTGACCCGTTTCCTTTGTCCCCAGTAAAAAGAGAGGACAGTTGATTAATCCAGTAACCACCCATACTTGACACATGAAGGCAAAAGGTTTTGTAACTTTGTGGCTTTGTGTGCATTGGGCTATTAGTGGAACAGAAATGGTGCTTATTAACTTATATAAAATAATCAGAGTGAGCTAATCTGAGCTAATGCTTTTAGACAAAGGCCAGAGTGGGCTGTTCACTGTTCCATGCCCCCACTGAATGATGGAAAATGTGCATGTCAGTTCAGCCAGTTTCCGTTTTTATTTTTCTTGATCTCTTTCCCAAAACAATTTTTGTTTAAGCTAATGGCATGAAGCACTTACGTTTTAGTCTGTATCAAGGGTTGGCAAACTGTGGCCCAGGCAAACTTGACAGAAAAAGTTTGTCAACCTTGGTCTACATTAATGAGTTTGGCTTTATTGTATCTGTTCACTTATTGTAAACAACTATAAGTCTTTCCTAAACATAGGTGGGAGTGCGTGTGTGTGTCTGTTTGTGTGCGTGTATCCTAGTTGGTCACATTAGAAGTTGAGAATTACCTCTTCCTAGTGTGTTATGGCGATTTGAAAAAAAAAAAAAAACAAGCACAAAGTGACCACCACACACATATAGGGAAGGACCAATGCTGAACTTGCAGGATCAACACTTAAATTGTACAGACAAGCAGAAGTCCACTCTTAACTACTGAGCTATATCGCAATGGACGATTTTGAGAGGGCCACCGTTTCCTTCAGATGGGAGCCCCTGTTTAAAGACTGCCCCTGTGAAAGGAGGTGTGGGTGTAACACAGAGAACAAACCCATGGCATCTCAGCATCTTACCTCTGTGTGTGCAAGAGCAGGTTGAGACTATGGAGAAGTATTCCAAAGTGAAGGTGGTGTTCTGCCGGCTGGCACCCAGAAAAAGGTACTGGGAGACATTTTAGCTGCTTCTCCTATAAAATGTCAACTGCTCGGCCCAGAAGGGGCTGAGGGTCAGTGACAGAGATTGAGTATTCCGCTGTGTTACACTAAGCCGTTTCCAAAATGGCGGTTTGCCCTTTGTTGCTTTTCTCATCCCTTTTCCAATCCTGCTTTAAGGAATGTAAGAATGATGTAGTTTTGTAAAGGGTCTCAGACATTCGAACATGAGAGAATGTTTTTCCAGTTACTCTCACTGCATCAGAAATTACTCCACAATTTACTTGCATAAACAGTGGTTCATTACATTGACAGAGTCTGTGGGTCAAGCGTTAAGACATGGCAGAGCAGAGAGATGCCTTTTCTTTGCTCTGTGATGTATGACGCCTCAGCTGAAGAGCTTAAAGGCTGGGGCTAGAATCATCTGAAACAGTGCTAATAGGACTTTTTGTGCTTGTGAAAATAGGCTATACCTGGACTCTCCAATATGGCAGTCACTAACTGCGCATGGCTGTTAAGCCACGGCAATATGGCTAGTGCAATTATGGAAGTGAATTTTTAATTTAAGTGATTTAGCTTTATATAGCCACAGTGGATAGTGGCTATTATATTGGACAGTACAAGTCTGAAGGCTTGTTCACATAGCTAGGTATAGACTTGCACTGCCCAATATGGTAGCTACTAGCCACTAGTTGAGAATTTAGTTGGGGCTGTCTCCATGGGAACTTCTATGGGACCTCTCCATGTGGCCTGTTCTTTCTCATCATATGGTGGCTAGGTTCCAGGAGCGAGCTTCTTGAGAGAAGGAGCTAAGAGACCTAGCATTAGAGGAGGCAATATGGCTTCCACTGTTTTTATTCATCAAGGCAATTACAACATCCCATCCAGGTTTAAGATGAGTGGCAGTAGACTCCATTTACTGATAAGTGGCAAGGCTCTGGAAGAGCATTAGGACTAGAAATACTGCTATAGTCATTTCTGGGAAGTAAAACTGCCACAGTTGTTCCAGGTAACCAGTCCATTAATTCATTTATTCACTCAGCAGACACTGAGTGCCTACTCTGTGCCTGGTATCAAATTACTTAGTGGATGGCAGTTGAGAGTAATGAAGCATAAAGTGGGAGGGAGGGTGGGTGGGAAAGGCAGGCATAGGTATTTCCAAGGCGGTGTGACACGTGCCATGAGCATCCGTAGAAAGTTGAGCAGAGACTATTAGCTCAGACACTTAGGCGTCTTTGAAGAAGCATCATGGAGGCTGGATCTTAAAGTCAGACTAGGCTGACCAGGCAGTTTGCCAGAGAGAGATGAATAATTTGGGCAAAAAGCTTGGGTATATTCCAAAGGAGGAAAGTCTCACAGCTAAATTTTTCCTGGGGACACCTCAACTCTTTCGTCCTTGTTCCAGAAAGAAAACTGTAGGGCTACCCTGCCAACCACATCCTTCATTTTGAGTGTGTGTCCCCACCCCACCCACACGGTGCATATTGAGAAGCAGCCACATACCCAGCAGGTCGACAATCCACAAAAATCCATAGCCCAAGGGGATAGCATTGATGAATTACAGACAAGTTGCCTGTCAGCAGGAAACAATGATTGGATTAGAGAAATCTTCTGACCATGCTGACTTTTCCAAAGATGGTCTGGCTCTGAGAGAGGAACAAAGATGCCTGAACACATGGTCAGCACTGAAAACAAATATTGATTGGCCCCTGCTGGGGAGCTGAGCTGGAGTGGGTTAGAGTCTGATGTCAAAACGTGCTGGGATGTGGAAAACCATTAACGGTGCTGATTGACCAGAATCAAAGCTCCATCTATTTTTAAGATCTCAAAATTGAGGGTGAAATATTTAAGCGAATGGAAGGGCAGCAGTGATGGTAAGAACCCCCCTTTCTCCGAGGTGGCTTCTGTTACTCTGGCCGCTGGTCTTGGACCATCTTTCTCTATCTCCTCTTCTGCGTAGCGTTTTTTCTGGACCTGTGACTGTTTCTTAATGCTTTGCAAAATCCACTTAATTGAACATGACTGTCCAAACAGCTGATGTTCCGTGATGTTCACATTTAGGATTCAGACCGTCTGCTGGGGGTTCTTATTAAACCGATAGAAAAATGCTCGGGCTGTGTCTGATTGCATCTGACTGTTGACCGAGTTAGAAATCTCTCCATCACTGCCAGATGCACGCGATACTGTAAAGGGACCATTTGTTTTTCAAGCAAATGAGACTTGCTAGCTGCATGGATCTAGAATCAGCGGTTCTCAACCTGTGGGTCGTGAGGTCGAACGACCCTTTCACAGGGGTCGCCGGGTACTCGTATGTGGGCGTATCTGCATGTGGGCCTGGAGACAGATAGAGGAGCAGTGTCTCGGTTCCTAAGACCATCGAAAATATGTGTTTTCCGATGGTCTTAGGCGACCCCTGTGAAAGGTTGAGAACCGCTGCTCTAGATGGACCGAAACTGCTTGTTCCTCCAGGAGGATGACAGGATTCGATTCAGTCATTTCTTTTATAAATACAGGACTTCAGAGGTCTGAGCTAGAGTCCTTTCCATGACAACTGTCAAAACCTGCGCCTTTACTTAGAAACCTAGGATTTTTTT
Source organism: Hipposideros armiger (assembly GCF_001890085.2). NCBI lineage: Eukaryota > Metazoa > Chordata > Mammalia > Chiroptera > Hipposideridae > Hipposideros > Hipposideros armiger. Next base: position 2,021,024 of record NW_017731415.1, read on the forward strand.
TTCTAGAGCAGCATTCTCCAACAAAACTTTCTGCAATGGTGAATTGTTCTGCATGCGCACGGTAACCATGAGCCACAAGTGGATACCGGGTGCTTAAAATGTGGCTAGTGCAACTGAAGAGCTCCGTTTTTACATTTTATTTAAATAGCCACAAGGGGCTGATGACGACCCCAGTGGGCTGCGCAGTTGTAGGATCTGCTTTTAGAAATGGTATTTGCTGAGGTGAGCGTAAGAACTTTTCTAACTCCCTCATTTTGAAGCAGTATCTTAACTCAGGAGTTATTTCTTCTAGCGGCCATCTATTGGATGCTGGCTGGGGGTGCCACTGGCCAACTGAGGGCTGGCATGGGGGTGGGGACGAACAGAATTGAAAAAGAGCCCAGGGCAGCCGTGATACTCATTTTTTGAATAGCGTGCTCTGCCAGATACCCAGGGTGTCATTAGTGAGTTCAGTAGCCAAAGATGTTGGGGAAGGCCATGTTAGTTGCAATCATGCAGATTTCTTTTCTGAACTTTTTCTCAGCCTTTAATATGCTATCATGCACCGGAGTCTCTAGATGAGGCTTCAGTTTCAAAAGTATTCGATCTGAACAGACCCCTTTTGTCTTTCTGGTGTTATTCTATGAAACACGCTTTGGGAAACACTGGTTTAAACAATGACACTTGCTGGTACAATAGATGATAAACTTAAGGCATCTTCTAGGCAGCGACTCTATCCCTGTTCTGAATTTGTGCTTTGAGCCAGATCATTCCTTAGGTGTGTTTGCATTGTTAGTTAACTCTGTAAGTGCATCAGTATCTGGGCTGGCCTGGCCAGACTGCATACCCTGCAAGGCCAGAGACACAGGTGTATTCTTTCTACAGCTTTAGCACCTCTAGCCCAGGGCTGTAACAACCCGGGAGGCACCTGCACCGAAGGCATGTGTGTAGCACGTTCTTCACTCTCAGTAGTATTTCTGCTACTGCGGTGCCTCTGCTGTTGACATTCTGAGAGGTCCAGTTTAGTTCTTGGAGTTGGAGAAATGCTGGTGTTTACTCCGCCAGTAATCCTTCCCTCTCTTTTCTTTTTTTGATCCTTATGTAGACACGCATGTGAATGCATGCATCCTTATTTTTCCAAGTTTTTTATTTTTTGTTTTTTAAATAACTTGAGCAGAGAGCAGGAGATACATAGAGCAGATCACAGCACTCTGTACATTGAATCACAAGAGCTACTAAAGGAGGGGAAAAGAAAAAAAAATGCAAAGATGGAGAGAGGGCTGTTTCTTCTTCCTCCCCCTCCCCTTCTCCTCCTCCTCCCCTCCCCCCACCTCCCCTTCTTCCTTCTTTCTCTCTCAATCTCAAAATTATTCAACAAGTTATCTGCCGAAAACATCCGTCTCCCAACGCATCGATGTAATTTGGCTTTCGATCTCGGCATGTCGCCCTCTGGTTGGCAGGAAGAATTTTTGCCACACTATAGAAGTGAAATCAGCAAGATGCTGTCTGTGGAGCTGAACCACTGAGCTTTAGGAGATGACAGTCAAGTAGCAAAAAGTGGCATTTTTCTGCTTAACATGATCACCACTGTGGGATAAGAAAGGATTCCGGGGAGAAGAGACTCAGACACTGGGGTCTCCACAGCTGCCTGCTCCCATGCCCTTCTAGGCTCCCCTGGTCTCACTGTCAGTGCAGTCCCACTGCCGTGGAGGGAGAGCCATCTCTGCTTCCTCAGCGCCAGTGGTTATCTGGCTGTACTGATTATCTTGTCAGAAGACAAAGGATCTGCAAAGTAGGTGCCAGTGAAGGCTGTCAGCAGGGCCTCTGCAGGGAGGGGGAAACTGGGAAGGCCCTGGGAGAAAATGCTAGGCTAATAATAATATAGGAGGCCTGGACGCCTCTGCTTTGTTAAGAAGATTCATGGGTCTCTGAGGAGTGGAGTAATCAGAGCGAGGGGAAGAATTTGGGCCAAGCCTTTGTATCCTAGATCCATCTGCTTAAAAAAAAAAAAAAGTTTTTTTGTTTTGTTTTTTTTTTAAAGCTAGTTGAAAAGAGGAGGTCCCATTGAGGCTTATTTGAACAAATATTTGTTCTCCCTAATCATGTACCCAGAGCAGCTCTCCTGAATGTTTAATGCAAACCTTAATATTTACAATAGCATAAGGAAGAGTTTATAATGTGTTTGGGAGGCTTCTGAAGTTGGGGCCATAATTCTTCTTTGCACTTATATAAGACTTCTCTTCCTAAGAGACCTCAGCCATATTTACCTTAGCCACCGTTCACAGACTGCAAAGGGAAGAGATGCAACTCCAGAGAAGGGAGGAGCCCCTGTGGGCAGCTGTCAACATGTTTTATAGGTGAGAGACACTTGTCTTTGCCAGAAGTTTTGTGCCAGCCACAAACCTTTTCTTTCTGAGCAGGAACACCAAGCAAGCCAGAGCTTACAACTGCCTTTTGATATGAACAGGGAGTGAGTGTCATGTGGTGGGGCCAGGTGGGCTCTTGACCCTGATGGTGGCCTTCTGGCTCAGTGCCTTGGCTGTGACTGGCCCTATCCAGTTCTTTCTTAGTCTCAAGATTTAGTGCTACATGGAGGACTCATCTGTACATTGAGGACCTTGGAGTCTGGAAGAGCTTGAGCCTGAAATGTTCCTCTATCCTGTATATGGACCTTGAGAAGGTTGTTTAACTTCTTGGTGCCTCAGTTTCCCCATCTGTAGAGTAGGTACAGTAAGCACCATTCACACATGGTTGGTGTGAAGATTAGAAAGAGTGTGTTATTCAAGCACCTGGCCTTGGATGGACCCTGGTGCTCAAGGGGTGGTTATTATTTCTGTCATCTCCTGTCGAGCCTCTCGACACCCAAGGGCCATCTTTATTTTGCAGGTTGGATAAAAAACAAGGGCCTTTGAAGCGATTTCCTGAGGTTTTTTTTTCTCCATGCAATTCATGGTGTCCGGCAACACATAAACTGGGCAGTTAGGAGTCTTGGGTCTCCCCACAAGATAAGAGATGAGAAAAGGAGAGGCTCTGCCTGATGGCTGTAAGGCGATAAAACACGTGACTGTGCCCAAGGCCTCTAGGAAATCAGGCTGTGGGCAGTGATGACACCAATGGAAGCTCCACCCCGCGGCGCTGGATCTGTGGGTGTAACTCACGCTCACCGATCTCAGTGCTGTGGGAGCAGCCGTGGAATCGGTATAAATGGCTACTGGGCACTTAGCTGTCAGGGAAAGCGTGTCTTTAGGTGAAGGTGTATACATGCTCGCTTGCTAGGAGGCCAGAATGTGTCAAGATGCCTCCTCGCCTGAGGAGTTTACTTTCTTCCTTCTTCTTTTTATTAAATCTGGTTTGATGGATGCTGTGCCCAGAGGTTGGATGGTCTCTGTTTTGTAGAGTTTGCTTACCATTGAAGCCAGCATTTCTTGTCTGTAGTCTTGAAACAGAATCGCTTCCCTTTTCTTAATTGTTACGGCCTTGAAGGGCAGGAAAAGATAACCTCTCCTATGGAAAAAGGAGACCCAACCTGGCTTCCAAGGAGTCATTTGATTCCCCCCCCCCATCCCCCCATTTTCTCCACACGCGCAAACACGCTGGATGTGTAACATTATTGGTGCCACATGAGCTGTGTAGGTGGAAAACCTCCGTCATCTTCTGGCAGGGCACGGCACCCGTTGTTTCTGGGCACTGACGGCACATGTGGGCAGATAGCAAACATCTGGATTGATGATGTTGATGATGAAAGCCGACTTCCTGTTCTGGACTCTTCTCTTTTGGGTGGCTGAGTGGGCGACCTGGAGGTTTGTAAATGAAGCTCAACAGGGCTTCTCCAAGTGGCTTTTCCACGTGAGAGAAATGCTTAACAAACAGAACGGGCTTGGGTGTCCATCAGTCAGAAAGAGCTATTGAATGAGCACTTCCGACTCCATCTTGAGGTCTGGGCCACAGGAATGAGCTGGAAAGTTAAGGGTCTTTGTCTAGTGGGGGCAGATGGACAACAAACATGGAAACAAAAATAAATATAAATAAATAAGACCGGGGGAGGGGAGTGGAAGCAGCAGACACTTCAGGAAGCTTTTGATGGACTCCAGACCATCATAATTCAGTTTAGCGTTGGGCGAAGGTCAAGATATTCTTCCCTATTTTGGAGGTAGATCCAGCGGAACTTGCTGTCTCTTGCCTCTGCTGTGGCTTGGGTATGTGATCTAACTTCTCTTTTAACACCTTTGTATTTCCCCTCCCTCTCTAACAGAGATAATAATAAATGTACTTCACAGAGTTGTGGTTACAAGTGCACATAGTTTTTAGTTTGTTACTTATGTAGTTATATGAGAACAAGCACCTCACCCTGGTTTTCAGAGGAGAGCCCGTGTCCTCTCTCTGTCTGGCCACTTGTCCAGCTCTGAGGTGGTCAGTAAGAATTTGTGCTCCTCTGTGCATAGGGACCAGCCTGGCGCTTGGCATTAGGAGGCAGCAGGCTGCTTCCCTTGCCTGGTCTGCAGCGCGGGAAGAAGCAGGTGGCTCTTCTGCTGCCATCTCTGCAGGGCCTATTCCTGTAGCTGCGGGGGCCAGAAGTGGGGTAGCTGGGGGTAGGGATGGGGAGGGGAGCCACAGGCCTGCACTGTTGCCCTCGCCCTGCCGGGTCAGTGCTGTCGTCGCTCAGTTTCTAGCAGCTACCGTCATCTTCCCTGATGCTGTGCTTACCCCTCAAAGTAGCGGTGCTCCAAGTGTGGCCTGAGATCATTGTGAAAACTGCAGACCGCTGGCTTTACCCCAGACCTCCTGAGTCAGAATCACGGGGGCTGGACTGGGCCCAGGAATCTGCACTTTCTATGAGCTCCCGATGCGAGCCTTGAGCAACCTAAATTTTGAGACTCTCCTTTAGAAAATTTGATTTTGGTTCTGGAGTAATAATAGTGGCTATATTTGTTGAAGGTTTATGATGTGACACTGTGCAGTATTTTACATGGACTAACAATGTGAGATTGAGCCTAATCTCTTATCTGTGGGGAAACTGAGACAAAGAGAATTTAAATAATTTGCTCACAAGCTGATTAAAGGAGTCAGGATTTGAAGCCGGATTCCCCAGCCTGTTCTCTTCAGCCTGCCTTAGGCAGTGATATGAAATGAATGAATGAATCTCCTTTGTTTAAACTGAGCACTGCATGACCTCCTGTTAATGTAAACAGTAACATGTTAGACATGGAATATTTTAAAAATGAGCTTTAACTTACGTTACAGCCTGGGATTTGGCTCCGACTTCTACTTAAGTGTCCATCCACCCCGCGGAAGTTATTTTAAGGAATATCCTTTGTTTACTTTGGTCAGTCAGACTCTGGTGTGTGGCCTTCTTTCTCTTGTAAAATTTACCTGTTGTGGTATGCTTGCCCTCTCCTGTGCCTGCACCTGGAATGTTTTCTGCTAATGGGCCAGCACCTGTGCAGGTTGAATGCTCCCTTCGATCTGCTTAGTGGAGGCTGCGTGAAAAGACAGGGAATCTGGGGTTTTCCCAATGTCTGGGAGTAGCCGAAAGTATTTTTTTTTTTTAGTGATTCCAGGTTAGGTCTGCAAAAAGTTGGCCATCGAAATAGGACCAGCCCAAGCAGGCTGGAAGATAAAAATCAATCATTCCATTCATAGCACCTTCTTACTTCAGGTTCCCGTTGCTTCCAACTCTGGGGAGGAATTTGCTAAAGAAACGACCTCACACGTAACTTAAGGCAGAGAGAGACTTCCAGTATGTATAGACGTTAGGCTCATTAGAGGATATTATTTAGAACAGGATGGGTGGGGAGAGGGTTCTACTAACACTTTCTCCTTGCATCTCAGGTTCTGAAACCTTTAAAAACATGCTATACTTGTGTCCCCAAATGGCTCACGATTGCATTTTTGAAAGCAGTGTTATCGGCTCTAATGGCTCTAGGGTTCTGATCACATTGAAAATCTAAAGCCTAACCTTTATTAAAAAATGACTTTAAAATGTAATAGTCTTTCACACGAAACATTCATGAGTTTTTCATTTGTTTATGACAACTCAAGATTTAAGACTAGTTGGCCCATTAACTGCTTGCCAAAATGTCCATGTCATCGGTATGCATTTTACAAAAGCTGTTTATCATAAGAACTCATGAGGTTTTCTGGCAGGTTCTTTTCAGCAAACGAACCTGTGATCAATGTACAACTTTCTGTAGAACTTGTGTCTCTTCATTACTTGGGGTTTCCTCTCTCTATTAAAGTATTGGGTATTGAACACACATCTTGAGGAGTGTGGCTATGTAGAAACTATACTTCTACTGTGTCTGGACTTATTTTTAGTCCTAAAATTATTCTCAATAGAAAAGGAGAGGTAAAGAATGGCAGTTTTGAGGTGAGAGAGGGACACCAGAAAATTTGAACTTCTTGCAAGAAAATAAAGTTTAACACTTCTTGCTACTAATCGTTTAAGAGCAATTTGAACTTTTATTACAGGGGAAAAACAGACCAAAAAAAGACAAGGGAATAGAGAAGTCTTAGGTTAGAGTATCTGTGTCTGTTGCTGCCCTAATATAAAGCACTGTGGATATTTTATTTTGATCCATAAACTCTGAGGAAAAACATAATTAAAAAAATATCTTTCTTGGAAAATAGCCCCTAGAAACCACTATTGGTTGTCGCCTTTGTGTAAGCTCAGTACTTCAAAAGCTTGAAATTTGCTTCTATTCAGCAGTTTCTTATGAGTGTCCTGACATCCTTGGCATTGTGTGGGACATGGAGGTTTAGTAGTCAACAAGAAAATCAGATCAGAGTGTAGAGATGTCTTAGTCCATTCGGGCTGCTATAACAAAAATGCCCCAGATTGGGTGGCCTGAACAACAAACATTAATTTCTCACAGTTCTGGAGGTTGGATCAAGGCATTGGCAAGACTCAGCGTCGGGTGAGGGTCTGTTTCCTGGTTCATAGATGGCCATGTTCTCACTGTGTCCTCACAGGGTGGATGGGCCTGGCGCCTAGGACACACTAATCCCATTCATAAGAGTTTCACCCTCATGACCTAATCACCTCCCAAAGGCCCCATGTCCTAACACAGTCACATTGGGGATTAGGTTTCAACATATGAATTTTTGTGGGGGTGGGGACACAAACATTCAGTCCATAGTAGTAGATTCCACAATGGTTGTAATTATAGGTGGTGTTTTTTTCCTCATTTTTTCCTGCTTATACCTAAGATATTTTGTGTTTGGCTTGGGGCATTTTAAAGTAAGTGTTCAAGTAGGAGAAAAAGTCAAATTTTAATCATCTCTTCTGGTCACCTCCGATCTTTTCCTGACTCCCTATTCCTCACACGCTGAATAGGAAAGGGTGAAGGGCAGAGTGAGGACCACCATGGGTAGTTTAAGGTGTGGACGTCAACACTGTATACTAATATGCTTAAAGGAGTATACTTATTTCCTGGCGAACAGGATTTCCAGTTCCATGCCTTAAGGAAATTAGTTTGTCTCATTATAAAGGCCAACTTTTGAAACAGAAATAAATACAATTTCTGGCTGGAGTTGTCAGCAAAGGGACAGACAGCCTAAGTGAAGAGGTTCCCGTGCTTGCCGTGAGGTGGCCAGAGTCCTTGGGAGCGCTGTGGAAATGAAGAGGATGTTAACAGCATCATTGCCTTGTATAGTTATGGTACCAAGATACAGAAGAGAAAGCACCCAGCAATGAAGAAATGTAGACGAGAGGAGTGTAGGGGAAAGAGAAAGCCCAGTTTCTAGGCTTTGTATCAAGAGCAAAGAGAGAAGACTTTGAGCAAAGCGTGTGCGTGTGTGTGTACATACATACATACATAATTGTAGAATAATTGTAGGATCAGTTTTAGGCATCACTGAAAAAAATAACTGGATGCCCTTTTACTCCTGGAGAGGGTGTGAGATTGAATCTTGACTTTTGATTTTCACTCAGAATACTTAGGGTTACAAACAGTAAGAAAATGTTTTAGTGCCTCTATTCAAGGAATTGCCTAACCCTCCAGACCTGCCACTTTCCTTTTGTAAAAATACAAGATTACAGTAGGTTGCTGGAAAAGAAAAAAATCTGCAGTCCAAAATCACTGAAATAAGCACACAACATCAGATTATATTGTTCAAGCTAAGAAAGACGAGGCAGGGGAAAAACACCCAAAGCTATAACTTACACCAGTTTCATCGAACAGTGATTTGTGAGTCGAATCTACCATTTTAGATTTGTTTCAATTATAGACATGATAAATTAGCCAAGGAACCCACAATTGATGAGATCTCATGTGAGCATAAATTTTGACTTAAAACAAATGTACTCAGCGTGGCTACACCTCCGTCGTTTTTTCATCCTTATACCTTTTTTAAGGTTACAAAAAGTAGCTCAGATGAAGAGTTTATTTCTCTAATTTTTCAGCTGAAATTTTTTTCTGATGTTTTCCTTCAAGTCACCTCTTAATCTGTACTCCATTTCTTTGTTTTCTCCAAGGCCTTGGGTTTCTTTATTCTTAGAGCACCCCGAATATGCAGACATGGTTGTGGTGTACCTTCTGTTCGGCTGTTTTGCCACACCAGGAACACCCTCTATTCCCAGGGGTTCCGTTCTGGAGATCTCCATGAACAGAGGGGTCTGCAGATATTGTTCTATGCCTGTGCTGAGTGCCAGGAGTCTCCCTCATTTATAGACTGAATTACAAGGCTTTCACAGGCAAGATCATTGCCTGCTAGAGGCTTTCTCCCTGACATCATGGGGAGCGTGCAGGTGACGGAATAAAAGGACAACTTGTGTGTAAAGCAAAAGGTAGGTTGTGCCTCTGAGAGCTGGCAGGATGTGTGAGCACAGGCTTGGTTAATACCTCCAAAAGAGCAGGACCTCCCCGACCCTGTGTCCCCCCAAAGATTTGATTTGATATGCCTGGGTGGGTTTTTTGTTTGTTTGTTTGTTTTTGTTTTATGACTTCCTTTGTTCATTGGTTCAATGTTCAAGGACGAGCTGCTGCAGAGCTTCTCCCTAGTTCTTGGGGAGCCAGGCAGGTGGGCAAATCTTTGTCTTGACCAACTTGAAGACCTTGCCTCGGATTGCACACCGAGCGTTCGAGTCCTGAGGACTTGCCCACCCCTAGTGTTCTCAACTGTGCTATTACTTCTCTGGTAGCTTTTCTGGGCCTGGCTCCGGGCTTTTCTGGTTCTTGATAATTTTTGAGGTGGTGGAAGAATTAAAACCAATCTTTTATTATTATTATTAATTATTATTATGATTACTATTGTCGACTGGCCAAAATAACTCCACAGACAATCCACCAAAAGAGCGGTTTATTCAGGAAAGAAAAAGAAACAAACCACCTCAGCAGCTTGAGAACGCATTCCTCTGGCCTGGCTCCTCTACAAAAGGAGAGAGCCCTCCCCCAGAAGTTACCACAAAGTTTCAACAGGAAGTTAGGACTAGAGAGTTAACAAGGGGCCCAGCTCTATGGTTAGTCATCTTAAGATGCCAGTTCACTTTTATTATCATTATTATTATTGTTAATTATTATTATTATTGCAAAACAGAGTCACCCAGCTAACTTCTAATCAGCTGCATAGCTCTCTTTCGGATCCTACCAGAGACTCTTTCCAGCCTGCCTCCCTCCACCCCGTCAGCATGGTCTTTTTTATATGTTAAGCCAGATCATGGCATCCATCTGTTCAGATCCTGTCAGTGGCTTCTTATCTACACAGTGTGACTCCTGCCACTCAGGCCACTGTCGTCACATGCCACTTGCTCAGCTCACTCTATTTCAGCCCCCAGGCCTCTCTGCTCCCTTCCCTATTCTAATACTAAGGCCTTAGGGCATCCCCAAGACACCTACATCCTTCTTCACACCTTACTGCCTTACCTTTTGCTCAGTGTCAGCCATCTTGATTCCCACACCTAAGAGCATCCCCTGCCCCCGCTGGCATCACCTCTGCCTGAGTTTTCCTAATTACCGTATTTGCCGGTGTATAAGACGATTTTTTGGCCCTGAAAAATATGCCTCCAAGTGGGGGGTCGTCTTATACGCCAGGTACACTTCAGATAGACTGCCCATAGTGCTTGCCCCGTGCCATAGTGGCCTCCCGATGCCCGCCCACTTCATTCCACATACCGTTCAGGCATCAGCAGCGCTGCTGGGTGTATGCTCGGCTGTTATGCGATTTTGCTGTTATGCGATTTACCACACTCGCAAAATCGCACACAGCCAACCATACACCCAGTATGATAGCGCAAAATCGCGAATCGCGATTTATGTATATGTTTGATTACATACAGCCTTGTGACAGTTTTCCTGCATGTCATAAGCATTTGAATATAAATATAAATGTTGAAATCAAATTTGATATTGTTTTACCTTTTATTTGGTGTGTGGAAGGTGTGCGGAAGAGGGGGTAGTCTTATACGGCGAGTATATAACAAACTCTGTATTTTGAGTGGAAATGTTAGGGGGTCGTCTTATACGCCCAGTCGTCTTATACGCCGGCAAATACGGTACTACTTGCTTATTGTTTGTCTTTCCCACTAGAATGTGGGCTGCATAAAAGTAGGTTAGTTCTCTAATTAATTAATTAATTAATCTATCCTTAGCTCCCAAAAGAATGGCTGGCACATAGTAGGGGCACAATAATTATTTATTGCATGGGGAATAGTGGGTTTTCCGTTTCCCAGTTACACATGCTCTGAAAATGACAATAGGAGGGGGACCCAGATGAAGATAGACAGATATCAGAAACAGATTAAGGCAAGAGAGATAAATCCAGAGGATGGGGACCAGGCAGGATGTGTAATCACGACTGAAAAAAATACCTCTGCTTAAATATTATCATTAGCTCTGAACACAATAACACATCTGTTTATGTAGCCCTTTGCAGGAAACACACGCACCCACTAAATCACTAGATTCCCCAAAAGGTCCTATTAAAATGATGTTAAAAATTTTTAATACCCGTACTGTTGACCTTGTTTCTAGTAGGACTGCCCCTATTTTTCTGTATCTGCTGGGAGATATTTAGAACATGTACTGGGGCTGCCACCATTGAATTTGCATGTTGCCATTAGTTTTCTGACTTCCTGTAGCATTTAAGGCTGATATTCATTACTCATTCTCTCCTGCCCTGACTCGTATTACTTATGTGAAGAATAGAAAAGAAAGACAGGCCTTGTTAGCTGCCTTCAAGGAGACTGCAAACCTTGTTTGATGGGGAGGCAGGGAGGGTCATCTTAAAACGAAACTATTTTATTAGCCTTGATGAAGTGTCAAGAACATTTAAGTCAAGAGCAGGAGAATGGTGCTGGCTGGGGAGCAACTTTAAATGTGTTTTCCATCTTGTGAAAAGCGTCATTCATTTTGAATAACTGGGCCGAGGGGGTAGGCAGAACTCTAAAATGGCCCCCCAAGATTTCCACACCCTGGTAGACACACCTTTAATCCTTGTTATCTAGTCACACATAAATGGAGGTGCTTCTCAGAAAAGAGTATGGAAAACGCAGTTAAGATCCTAAGTAGTTGACCTCAGAAAAGGGAAACGGTCTTGAGGGAGCCTGACCTAATCACTTCTTCAAGATAAGGAGCTGGTCACAAGAGGCATTCAATCTGAGGGAGCTTCTCTACTGAAGATGGGATGGGGGCAGTGGGGGAGGGTGGCAAGATATGCAGCAGGCAGAGTGGCCTCTAACTGATGACTGCAAGGAAATGGGTACCTTAGTCCCATAACCACAAGGAACTGAATTCCGCCCCAGCCATTTGTGCTTAGAAGACGAGCCCAGGGTCCAGAGGAGAATGGAGCCCGACTCACCTGAGAGACCCTAGCGGAGAAACCAGTATCGCCATGCCCCGGACTGACTTCTAACCTATAGAACTCAATGCTAATAAATTGGTATTATTTTAAGCCACTGTGTGAATGGTAAATGTATTTCAGCAGCAATAGAAAATTAATACAGAAGGAAATCTCATTCTGACAAAATTGGGAAAAAAAATACCTAAATTTTACAAAATGATGTGTACCTTGCTTTCAGAAGGAAAGTACTTTTTTTCAGGTATAAGCAGCTGACATACACAGCCAGTGGGCTCGAGCTCAGTGTCGCCTGCCTTGCCCCTTTGGGTCCTGGTTAAACGAATAGATAAAGAGTTTTTTGTAATTAGTAGATCAACTGTTTATAAATTAATGGGTAGCTGCAAAGCAGTAGAGGAGACGTAAAATAGTTTCTGCCAAGTGTTTTATCTATTCTTGGAACAACCTTATTCATGCATTGTAATTTGCTTAGCTATCCTTTCTTCATAGACAGCATGAAGATTAGTTTCAGCCCTCCTCCTGTCTGCATACTGTAGTTACTAAATTAATAGAATTGGAATTGATAGTCTTAAAAAAACCAAAGCGAGTCAATAAAGCATTGAAAATTCCCAGTGTTGCTGGCTTTATATAAAGAAGATAGCCTTTGATGCATATTATGATGTCCGGGGACATTTTTTCCTGGAGGCACATTTTAAAGTGGGTTTGCGTAAATGAGGTCTCTTTCCTGAGACTTGAGAGTAGCATCTTGACACCAAGAAGCTGTATGAGTGTAGTCAATAAACTCATGAAAAGAGGCTTTTGAAAGCCAGGCACTGATGCATTCCTGGGCTGGCCTCTGCATGAATGACAGAGCAGTAATAGGAAAGCCCACAACCCCCTGGGCCACCACGGTGCACAGGCCGCCTGGGGCTGCCCTCCCAGCAGGGGTGTGTGTTTGTTCTGCCGGCTGGGAACTGTGCTTTGGCCTTTTTTGTTTACGAGAGAGAGGACAGAGGCTGCTGTCCTCCAGCTGCTGTGAAAACATTGTTGGAAAACCACAGAGAGAAGTTTCCACTCAAGAACTCACCCTGGAAAAAACCCACCCGAACAAACAAACCTTCCTAATGAAAGACCATCCGGGTTAAATCACAGACCACTGGGTTAGAACCCAGATGACAGGAAAAAGGTAGTGAGAATTCCTGGTGGGATTTCCATAGGTTGAGTTGGCAGAGGGCCCAATGGCGAATCGTAGAGGAAAATATCAGGCATTTTGTATACTTTGTCACGAAGGTTTTGGCAGTGGGATTATTTGTGTGTGAGGGTCTCCCCCAGAGTGAAGGGGGTGTTCAGTGTCTGGCTTAGTCTGGTCTAAAACTTGTGGGAGAGTCTCCATGTCCCAGAATCTGGGCTAAGTTCTCAGTGGAAGCCCAGTGAAAAAATAACCACTGTCTCTGCTTTTCGTGGAGCTTGTGCCGTCCGGGGGAAAGACAGAAGATACCAGTGATTTTAAACTGGAATTTAAATATGGTTGCGCACTGTAACCTTGTCATTAGAAATTTTTCTGTGATACGTGAGAAACTCACAGGGTATAGGTGCCAGGGGCCGGGCATGGGGGAGGCACAGTGACCCTGAGATATGACAACCAGAGAAGGTCTTTTTGAGAAGGGGGCCTTCAGGACTCCACAGACATAGGAATTCAGGATGATCCAGCCTTGGAAAAGTTAGGGGAAGAATATTTCTGACTGGGAAAAAAAACCAAAACTGTGAAAAGCCCAAGTCAGGAAACAGCTTGGTGTAGTCACAGAGCTCCAAGCAGGTCTGCGTGGCTGGGACAGTGATCACCCGAACGGCGTCACCAGGTGGGGACGGAGAGGTAAGCGGGGCGCCCTTGCTCACCGTCTTCAAGGAGGTTTTGCTTTAGTGTCAGGGTGCAGGGGAGCCACGGAGGGTTGTATAGCAGAGGTGTGCCATGCTCTGCTGTGCATTTTCAACATCTGTCCGCTTGCCTTTATGGAGAATGGCCTGTAGAGGGGAAGGAGTGAAACAGGAAGGCCGTTTCGGCAGCTCTTTCTGCAGTTCAGGACAGCAGTGACGGTGACTTGAATTGGGAAGTGATAGCAGGGGAGGCAGATGGGGAAGGATTGGAGCGGGACTTGGTTATGAAGTGCGTCCTGGGAGTGGGGGATGGGGAGAAGTGAGGCGGAAAGGCCAGCATGATGCCCAGGTCATTTCTGCCCTTCTTCCTGTTTGCTCTGCCCCTTTCTTCTGTAGTATCATCTCAGGAAAAATGAGAATGAGCTTGTGAGATAGTTGCTTTGATCAGTCAGCGCCAGATCCAGTGATCTAGAATTCTGTGCAGAGCGTCTCGGAGCCTCTGGGCCTTGATATTGAAGGTTGACCCACGGCAAAAGAATCACACATCCCAGGCTACCTTAGACAGGAAACTGTGGTCATTTACACCGCAGGCGTCTCTTCATTATGGCTTTGCTGCCTTGTCCACGGTGTCTACAAGCTTCACATTCAAGACTCCCGTCCCAGTGCATCACTGCAGACACCTGTATTCACTCATGGGGCTCTGGGGAGAAATACTGGAAAGCAGACACAAAATGAAACAATTTAGTTAAGTGAGAATTTATTCTCTAGCCTTTGTATGTCACTCACTAAAGGTACAGTCATCCAAATAAATGTTGTTTTTGTATGTATGTTTCCCCATGGCACTCTGTTCCATTACAGAGCTTTGGAAAAATGAAAAGAGTCACTTTACCCATTCCAGGGTAGAAATTAGGGACAGGTGGAACATTTTATTATGGAAATTTTACGCATTTCGTATTAATTATGTGTTGCCTGGTCTGTGTAGTTATTAAGCTGAGGGGAGCTCTCTTTGTCATGTTTCCGTTGCCCATTTTTTCAGTAACTTTTTACCACGATACTCTGGTGTCTTCCATTGTGTAGGGCCTCTTTTTCTCTTTTTTGATATTTTTTGGGCATCAGATTCAGTTCTAGAACTTTTGCTACCTGCCTTGCCATGACTTTCTCCCTCTCCCCCCACCAAAGAATCATTAAAGTATGCCTTTGTAACCAGTAATGAAGACAGAAATAAATGGTGGATGGGGATTATGGAGACTAAATGATCCCACTGATTTTTAACCCAACATAGTAAAAGCTTCCTCTTGGGGCTAGGGCCTGGGAGACTGTAGCCGGAGATGGTGGGAAAAGCATGTCTCTCGGAGTCATTTCCACAGGGTCTGTGCTGAGCTGGGCTGGTTCCCAGCAGCAGACCCTAGCATAAGTGACTCTTCAGCTCTGGTCTGTTTCTTCACCTGTAACATAGTAATAACTATACCTGTCCTACCTCCCTCACAGGTTAGAGCGAAAATCAAATGACAGCGAACAATCAAACAGGAAGTGACTTTGTCAGGCCTGCAAACTGTTACCATCTGTGCTGGTTAGTGTTATTTCTAGACCAGTCATGGGTATATCGGGTATGCCCCAAACCAAACCAAGCCTTTCCTGACTTTTTTTTTTCTGGTGGTAATCACTACTTTTCAACAAGTGCCAATAGGTCAAACCTAAAAGTGTGAGTCATGCTGTTGCAACACATTTGAGGAAAGATAAACCATTCTGGGCTGCCCTGGGAATGTCCAGTTTATTGTTCTTACAGATGTCATCCAATGGAGGAAATCCCTCCCCACTCCAACCCACAATGTCCTCATACAGAAGCATAACCCGGTCAGGTTTGGTCCCCCATTAGTTTAGATCATTTTTTTGTTCCTTTTTTTGGGGGAGAACATTTCAGATAACAAGCAGTTTTACGTAGTTGAATGTGACCTCTACATTCTTTTTTTGTTTTGTTTTGTTTTTTAGTTTCAGGTGTACAAAACAATGCAATAGCTACCCTTTTCACCCCTCACAAAGTGACAACCCCCCTCCCCCCATCCACTACCCCCTCACTCCCGATATCATACTTATCTATTACAATTCCGTTGACTCCACTCCCACGCTATACTCCACATCCCGTGACTATATATCTACATTCTTTTTTGTGTCCTCGCATTTGCATTAAAATTCCAAAGGGGTGATGTACTGGCTGAAGTTAGCTGACAGACAGGGGATGGGAAACAGTTATGAACTCTTTACTTAGTTTTTATTTTGTAATTACTTAGAAGCAGTATATGTGAAAAATATGAGCGTAATGATGTGGTTTTAGCTAGAGACAGATTTGGCTGTTCAGATAGAGGTAAGCAAAGAGCTGCCAGACATTCACATTTCACTGGGCATCCTGTGTTGTTTCCTAAATCTGGCGACGCTACCCCCAAAGCAAAGTCACAACCATATTTCCATTTAGTGCACAGCACCTACGCCAGTCATCAGCAGAGAGGCTCTTACATCCTGGACAGAATGGATATCGAGAAGGCATGCATTTCCACTGCCTCCATCCAAACACATACTCCTTTAAAGACACAGGTCACTGAGTGAAGGCAACCTTACTGTTGATGACTGTGGTCAAGAACTCTTCCTTGAAATGAACCCCGTAGCAGCTCTGCCTGGTTCCTCCTTTACCCTTGTGGTGTTAAATGCCTGTGTTAGGCACAGCTCCTCTTAGGGAGCTCTCAAGTTTGGTGGAGGAAAAAAACCTGGTAGCTAAAACTTCAGTTTTGAGGTCCTTACACTTGTAAACTCTATTCCCTACCTACCAGGTCCCTGGTCTTAGATACCGAGTCTGGATGTTTATGTGGCTCTCATACCGTGTCTGCTGCTTCCTATGACCGAGGCCAGGCAGGGAATGAGAGGACCCAAAAACCCAACTGAGGGACTCATCAGTGTTGCATTTCCTGCAAGGAGTACCCCACTCCCGGTACCATCTGTGTTCCTCGCCCTTTTTATATGTGTTCTTTGTATCAGGTTTACAGATTTGAAATGACTTGAGGTCTATTGTGAGCCTTAATCATTCTTACCTTATCAGTTTATTAACTCATTTTAACTTCATCCAGCATCAGGCAATTTCTTTTTCTACTAGCACTTTCTTTTACTACTTTGCCATACCACCTGGTATGCCTACGGAAGAAGCACTTGGACATATGATAATCTATATGAAAAGAATCTCAGGATGAAGAGTCCTTGTAACCGTAATATACTGTGTACCATGGGTTCCCTGAGTGATCATTTCCAAAAGATTCTGCTCACTGTATCCAGGGATGCAAACCCTGGACCTTAACTACTCAGGGCCACTCTCCCTTCAAGGTTCAGACCTGGATTACCAATGACATCACCTTTTTTACTGTCACTACTTAGCTCGTCCAAGAGGCTCCCTATCCCTCGCTCCCTAATTCCACCAGGGTTGCTTATCAACTCCCTCTACCCTGTCAGCCCCTCTGCTCTTACCGTGCTATTTTAGAATTCAGTCTCCCATTTTCAGTTTGTTAAACAAATTTAACTTATTTAGATGTTCATCGACGTATGCACTCAATAAAGTATCAAATCCTCCATGTACAATTTTTGTGCATGTGTACACCCACGTAATTACCAGGAGGTTTAAGACTTAGACTATTTTAAGCATCCTGTGATGCCCCGTATATATTCTCTGCCAGTTCTTTCTTTTGCCTGTGTTTAGATTTCATACAAATGGAACCATATTGTGTATATTCTTTTGAGTCTAACTTCTGTAACTCAGCGTTATGTCTCAGAGATTCATCCGTGCCATTGTATTTATCTGTGGTTCATTCTTTGTTCTTTCTGAGCAGTATTTCATTGTATGAATATGCCACAGTGTGTTTACCCGTTACTACTGTGGACGAACACTCTGGTTGTTTCCAGTTTGGAGCTCTTTATGAATAAAGCTTCTATAAATATACATATCTTTTGAAGAAAGCAAACACTTATTTCAGTTGGCTGTATAGCCACCAATGGAATTTCTGAGTCGTAGGCGATTTGTATGCAATTTTTAATGGGAGAAATTGAATTTGGTATCAAGGATTATGCTTCATTGTAAGCTATATGAGGTGCATTTTTCCATGAGTTGAGAAATACCTCTAATACAGGTCTGAATGCTTTTTTGCGTGTTGCTTTTAGAGAAATTATTTCCCCCATTTACCAATGTTGTTTTGAATACTAATTCAGGGGTTTTGTTTTTTTTTTTTGTTTTTTTTTTTTAAAGATTTTTATTGGGGAATTGGGGGGATGGGAACAGTGCTGGGGAATTGGGGGAAGGGGAACAGACAAGTTGCTGTCCTTTTGTTCTTCAGTCTAGTTGTGGAGGACGTTGCTTCACTGGCCCAAGTTGGCACCATCATTGCGCTCTTCCCTGGCGAGGCAGATCAGTCGCCGGCTTCTGGACGGCCGCTCACTGCGGCTGCTGGCCGCTCACGCTGGCTGCTGGCCACACACGGTAGCCCATGGCAATCCACTGCCACAGGGACTGCAGCCCACGCCGTCGCCGGCGACTCACAGCAGCCCAGCTCCAGGTTGAGCTGTTGTTCAGCATCTTAGCTGCAGAGGGCAGTGTCACTGGCCCTCACATGTGGGATCCGAACCGGGGCCCTCTGGCGTCCCAAGCGAGTTCTTAACCATCGCGCCACTCGGCCGGCCCTTGTTTGTTTGTTTTTAAGTCCTAGCTTACTTCTTTAAGTTCATGGGACTATTTTCAATATTAACCGTCTTTCTTCTCTAACATTCAGATCATTTTTGAAAAATAATAACGTGGGTCCAGGGTCAGCACTGTCAGATGCTTTCTTGTAAAATTACTTCTGGGTTGACATCAAACTACAGATGACAAGTTGGCCAAATTACATGAGGTAGAACTAAAACTAAAGAGGTTAATTTTTCAAATAGATTTATTTGGGCAACAATATTTATGAAGCACTATATGAAGCCATCACTCTGTCAAGTACCCTGAAGTATAGCCATTATTTGTAAGAAGCTGACAGTTTGGCAGTGGGGGGCAGAAGAGGAAACCAGTGTATGTAATGTCCATACCAGTGTATGTATGTAAAGGACATTTAAAAGTCCCTTAAATATTGCCCTGCATGGAGAGGGGAGGACACCAGGGTGGAAGGGAGTTAAGGTGGGGAGAGTAGAAACAGGTGGGCATGGATGAGAGGCATCTGAATCAGACTGGGGACTCAGTGAAGACTTCCTGGAGGAGTACATTTAGAAGGAAGAGAAATATTTTGGGAGATGGGTGGGGTGGGGGGTGGGTTGAGGGGCCTGTACTCCAGACAAAGGGACAAAACAGCATATTTAAAGGAATGGAGGCATGAAATACTGAGGGTGCCAAAAAAATGTACACATTTTAAGAGATGTTATTTATGTAGTACTTTTCGAAGTTGAATGGAATTACGGTAGCAATGTTGTAGTGTGTATGACGTCTGCCCAAGAGATGGCGTTAATCAAATGAATGCTAGCGTCATTCATTATATTACAATTTTAGTACAGTTTTTTCCTTTCTTAAAAATGTGTGTACATTTTCTTGGCACCCTCTTTAGTCTTATGCATCTAGTAGTCAGTTTAGGGGATAAAAGAGTTTTTATTCCATTGATGGTGCAATTGCTATACATATACTTCTAGAATGCCTCTTTTGGAATGACTTTCAGAGCTAATTTTCAAACCACACCAGAAAAATCACTCTTGATACTTTATAGCTTTGACCCAAATGGTATTCCCCAGCTGGATACTCACCAGATTTGTCTCCTGAATACTTTTGGCTCATTCCAGAGAAACACAATCCGTCTTCAGAAGGTTTAAGACTTACCACCATTGAGCACATTCAAAAGCTGTGTGTGCCCCTGAACTCAGAAATCAATTCCAAAAGGCCAGTTGTGTGCAGAAAGCATTTATCATTGGAATAAGTCTATTACCTCCTAAGGTTGAGGTTCAGTTTCCCAAAGACTCGGCTCTCAACCAAGTTTCTATTTTAGAGATTTTATGTCAAAACTGGATCATTTTTATATGGCGAGGGGTGGGGGTGGAGATGGCCAGAGACAAAGGATGTGCCTTACACCAAGCCCAAATGCTTTTTAAGGAAGAACTCTATTCTGGTAACATTATAACTAACCCTGGATTTGGTTAGACTGGCGTGTAGATCATGGAAACAGGGGTCATTTGGAAGACAAGCAAAAGCCAAATCCAGGCTCTGGTATCAATCAGTCAGCCTGTGGTATCAGCCTGATTTGAGCCAACAGAACGGCAGCTCTGGGAAGCTCTAGAGCAGGTGGGGTGGGATGAGGGAGGCTAATAGAGCAGAGAGGAGGAAAGGTAGGAGGTGGAACCTGGACAGTCACGAGGCTGGCCCAGCTCAGACAACAATCCAGTTAAATGCCTTGCTGCGAGCTGTGTATTTTGAGTTAACCTTTTCTTATTTAGTTCATCGACTCCCATGACATGTAAACAAAAATAAACCAAAAGTCTTCCTACTGTCAGTGTAGCTCATATCTGTTATTTCCCATGTATTTAGTTAATCAGTGCTCGTTACTTTGGAAGATGGGAATAGTTTTATGACCCAGTGAGGTGAGAGGAGATGGGAAGAACAATAAACTTTTCACCTTATGTAAAAACTTCATTTAATGAGTTCATTTAATTAGTTTAATTGGGACTGGTCTACACTGGTCTAAAAGTTTACTTAGAGCCCCACTGGGTCACTTATTTCCACTCTTCCAGTAGCACACGTGAGTCGTTATCTTTAACTTGGCTTAAACAAAAACACGTATACCACATACTTGTGTCAGTCATCAAGTTTTAAAATCAGTTTTTGCTAGTATCTTTCTTTCAGATGTTTTCATAGACTTTTTTCTTTAAGGAGTGGAGGCCATATATTAAGCTAGCATGACAACAGTTAATTTGCAAATAGCCATCAGCACATTTGGGGATGGAGATCTGGAAGGTTGCCAGAGTTTTCATTTGTTTCTCCACACTCATGACAGATTCTCATACAAGTTGGGTTAGAACCACACTAAGGATCCCACCGGTTCCCCCTGAGCCAAGAGGGATTCCAATATAGCACTTGGCAATGGAAGGGGAGGGACTTACTGGTACGTTCCACTCTCCTGTCATTTTATCTTGTATCAAGCGTGGCCATCAGTTCACTGTTTCATGAGCATGTCTGCATTGGATCAAGGAGGAGTATCCAGAGAGATTTTACATTTTGGTGCAGAAGCATCAGCACTTAATTTCTCGCAAACATAAGCTATTTTACTGCGTCTCTACAAGTTCTACAATGAGCACCACATAGTTTGTGTCTGAAAACATCATTCAGCCTTAAGGCAATGTTCAAACAGGTCTGTTCTTGGTTCCCAGAATCTTTCTTTGAATTCTGCTGGAAAGTATGAAATCTATCGAAGGAAAGTTATTACGATTCGATGCTGCATTTACTGCCATAATACGTGTGCATGTGTGTGTGGTGTGAGAAAATGCTTCCCCCCACCACTCCGGAATGGAACAAGGGCACTTTGTGTGATGACATTGCTCTTCTGTCGTTGCTTCCTCTCGCCTGACCATCTGAGTGACAGCGGTTTCACATCTCTTTTCTAGCAATTGACCTTTCCTGGGTTTACCTGTTACTTACTAATTTTATGGGTGTCCAACACCCTTGCCACAGATTTGCTTTTCAAGTAGAAAACAGTAAATATTCCTCTACAGCGTTTTACTGCTCTGCAAAATAAATGGACTGATGTTATAATAAAATATTGCACACCACTCAGTGGATTCTTCAGCTGCTCTCTGGAAATCTGGGAACCTCTACTAGTGCCAAGCTTGATTTTACTTTTCAGTTGTTCAAGTTGTCATATTGTTATGAATGGTCCTCTTGGTGGTCCTGAGCACATTCGCACAGATCTCAAGAATGTCCTTTTGAAAAAAATCAAGACTAGCGATAGCATTTGCAAAAAGAGCCAAACCTTTTTTGACTCTTTTATTAAGCATCTGTAATTTCTACAACCATTAATTCAGTGGGATTTTGGGGGTGGTGGAGAGGAGGAATACTGAGCATTCTTTAGCTCTTTATCACTGGTATTATTAATCTGAATGGCTTCTTTACTCCCTTGCAGTTAAATCATTAATAATTATGAAGAGTTGATAAACTTTGGATTTAATCTTCATTAATATATAAAACTCAAAAGAGTAATAATGTCCTTTGACTGTCGTTAGACTGTTTCTCTAAATTATCCTCCAAACTGCCCCCTCCCTCAGGTTTCCGTGATCTCCTTACCTCCAAGAGGTAAGTGCCATGTCCTGATGGTGATCAGGGAACACGCGTCAGTAATTCTTTTGTCACTCTTAGCTCCTGCTGTGTTTTACGGGTTGGCCAAAACTTATCACATAACTTCCACTCCAGGAATTTGCCCCAGTTACTCAGGCTTTGGGGGCAGGGGAGATGGAGTAGTATTGTGGGAGGGGTGTAAGAGATACATTTGCCTTTGAATTTCCACTGTGAGAGAAATGGTCTGGTTTGAGATAAGCGCAGGTGGTTGCAGGCCACTCCCTTTCTAAACAAGACAACTATAGAGCGCTTTGCTGTTTCAGGGAGCTGAGGACAAGCCCACACAGGGGAGCACCTGAGAGCAAGCCTAGCTGACACCTGGGGTTGAGGGGACTGGTGCTTGTCCACAGGCTAACACTCCCCTCCCCCACAGCGCCCTCTGTAGGGAATGGGGCCTGGAGAGGACGTGATAGGGATGTGAGGACCTTCTCTATCAAGAAGCACACTAGGTTATCCCTCAAGTTTCCTCATCCTTCCTAGAATCTTGTTGGGTAAACCTTACTGCCTTTATTTTTCCAGATGGAAAAACTGAGATAACCCAGGATCACTCTGCCTGTAAGTACCAGAAAGTGACAGAGTTGGGACCCTTGTCCTTCAAGTTGTATAATCTACCGTGTGCTCGCTCTCATATGTGTTCACAGTTCATTTAAATCAGATTTGCAAGGAATTTGGGATCCATGTCAGTCAAATTTGTGATCGCTGAATTGTGATGTGAGCACCCACATCAGCAAGAATTTCAACTAAACCACTGTTTCTCAAAGTGTGGTCTGTGGACCGTATATATACGTACCTTGAAATCCCTTGGGTGGGGAGGGGGTTGCTGAAAATGCTGATTCCTAGGCCCTCCTTAGACCAAGTTCTGGTATTAGGGCCCAGATGTAAGCATTCTGGGAGATTCTCTTGTGCACTAAAATTTGAGAGCTGTGCAATACAACCTCTTTATAGAGCTCCAATATCCAAAAGGTCTCAGGGATAGCGATGGCTAAACTAATATGTCTGCAAGCTGTCAGTTTGTCAATTCTGCCTAAAGAGCATCTGGTTTTATCGCCTCCTTTTACACAAAAGGAAACTGTGGTTTAGAGGGTTTAGGTAACTTTTTAAAATTCTCATGGCTTATTTGTGGTAGGAGCGGAGACCAGAACCAGTTCTCCTTTCTCCACGCCATAGTACTCTGCCTCCAGCCTTTTAAAAATCAGCTAATCAAGGAAACTTGGATCCATTTCAATCCTGTCAGTGACCCTACACTCCACATAAAAGATGAGTCCTGTGAGAATGAGGGTTCTGATTCACACTCATTTGAATGTTGAAAAAAACAGTGCATTTCTTCAGAGTTCTCTGTAGGAGGTGGAAAGATTCAATAAGCTAGCTAAGAAGGTTTTCATCTCACACACAGGCTCCTGCGTGCGCACGCGCGCACACACACACGGCCTGGATCTGTCATAACATGAGATGAGGGGACTGGCAAACATCCATAACTTGTACAAGATTTTCATGGAATTTTCAGTATTTCATGGATTTTTCAGTATTTGGAGGCAATTTCTTAAACTATACATTGAAACTATTCCATAAAGATTAAGCTGGAATTTCACTGTGGTCTCAAAAATAAGAGAATCTGTGTCTCTGGGGTTCATGTGCGTATTTTATCGTGAGGCGTTTCACTTTAGGTAACATGGAGGGTCTCACACCATGGCTGACATTTTTAGTTTGTAGGGCTGAACACACTGCTGGCTATACAATAGTGTAGAAACAAAAGGTGGAAGAGATTGCTTTGGAAAACTGTTCAATTCAGTTTAGAAACAAATTCCTGACTACAATTTACTTGTTTATTATTTATGATTTCTTGCAGAGTAGTGTGAAATATACTTCTCGGGTGGGGGTTGATGGGGAAGAGACAAAATCTTGTTCATTCACATTTTCACTTTCGATTCCAAATAGTGGGGCTTCTCCTAGAAAGCTTGGACCCTGTCCCAAGACTGTCACTAATGTATGGGACTGCTTTGTTTTGTTCCCTACTTGTGTAATTTGGAAAAGTTTTTCTTCCCAGTAAACATGGTGAACTCCCTTGGACTGGGTTTGCTTTTTGCATTTTCCTTTTTTCTGTACCCTCATGGCATAGATACCTGTTTTTGCTTACTGAATAGTTTGGTTACTTTTGCTTACTGAATCACGAAAACAGATACGCATTTATTTTCTCTTTCAACACAATACTTATTGAGTGCCTTCTGTGTTCAGTATTAGTTACACTCCATCCAGATTACCGAACACACCTATATACGATAGGTATTTTAGAGCCAAATATGTATTGCTTTACATCAGGCAGAATGGGTAGTGGTGAACTAAGATCATATACTTTGGGATGGGGCAGGCTTGACTTTGAACCTCAGCCAGGATATTCTTACTGCCCCTTGTGTGATCTTGGGCAAGTTGCCTAATACCATTCCACCTTAGTTTTCTCCTCTATGAATTAATAGTATTTACTCTCAGCGATGTTGTGAAGATTAAGTAGCAGAGTGCAGAAGTAAGCACTCTGTAAATGACAGTGCAATGGCTGTTTTTTATTATTATTATTATTATTATTATTATTAGCAATAACAATAGCAGTAGTTCCATTATTGAAGGGGCTAGTTGTGCTGAGTTATCTTAAGTGCTCATCTCATTTGAATTTTGACCTTTGAAAGAAACATCTACATTTACTTTCTGGGTTTGATCTCTCCCCCTCCCCTCCCCTCCCCCAATTTGGCTTGTTTAGTTCATATCCATACTTTATGATATTTGCATTTTAAATATATTCTCCCAAGTTAAAAGTTTAAGCATGGACGTCTGAAAATGTCTCCTCTTCTGATAGGATTATTTATTTATTTATTTATTTATTTATTTATTTTAATTTAATGACTACTGCTTCTTAAGTTTTTGGTCTGAGGACAGAGCAGCATTTCTTGGCTGTTGGCCCAAACGAAAACATAACAATAGGAACTGGTAATTGAACAGAAATGTGGACTTCGTGAGTGATAAGTTGCTCATCTAGACAGCCCTCCTCCCCCAAGCACTCAGGTGCATTCTGGGAAAGTTAACTGAATTCAAAACACTCACCTTGGCAGGGTCACCTCCGGGTGCCTGGCGCAAAACAATAATGAGCTTCCTTTCTCATAATTCTTCTTTTCATGATTTTCTCAGCTGGATTCTTCAAAGGATTATTTGTAAAGACCTTTATGGTGTGTTATGATTTAATCAGATGTAGCTCGAATTTCCCAAGATGTGTTAATTATCATCGCCACACAAGTGCAACAGAGGAAGCAAAATGTTTTTCATTTGGGCAGGTTGAGGGTTTGTTTAAAATGTACTTAGGGCCATTAGGATCAAATCAAAATATAGTGCATGGTAATTATGCATGAAATAAAAGATTACCTGCTGTTTAAGTAGCCAGTTTCCTGATAATATTGCAATAAAATCCTGAATGAAGTTGGTTTCCCAATAACAGTAGAACACCTTAGTTAAGGGACAAAGTGAACTGTATTAGATTAAAAAATGAAAAATAGGGAAAAGAGAAAATGGATTTTATCAAAATTATCAGTGACTATTATCCTCAGTCTTAAAGAAAAATTATTGTTTTAGTGTTTCCCTTGATTAAATGTAATTTCTTTGCATTTAGATAGCAGTAGATTGGTATATTTCAGACTTGATTGAATACCACAAAGAATAAATGTCTCATGTAAGAAAGAAAAAGCACATATTAGTCTTGGTATGTGAGACTAGTCCAAAGCCTGCCTTTAGAAATCAAACAAATCCCAAGAGTTGAAACCCATGCTTACTAGCTGTGTGACCTCTTCCATATTACTTACCCCCTCTGGTGCTCAGTTTCTTTATTGGCAAAATGGGAATGTGAATATAAGAGACCTTGGTGTAAAGATTAAATGAGATAATGTATATAAAGCACTTAGGCAGACATGTTTATCATACAGTAGTGATAAATTATTATTAGATGTTGTTATTATCAAATTAACCTGGGCTCTGGCTGATTAAAAATATTCTGAATAGCTAGGGGGGAAAGCTTTAAACTTTAGAATTCTCTATGGTCATATAAAATAGATATGGGATATATATATATATTAGGGATAATATAGTACGGATCTCATTCTGTGTTGAAATTGGATGCGTCTTTCTGGAACTGCAATGATGAGGATGATAGGAAGTTGACAAGTGTGCTGACGTGGGGAATTTTCGGTGTCACCCGTTGGATTTTTTTTTTAACTTTTTGAAGAGAATTAAATTATGAAATATACCTGTTTGTGATGATTTGGCTAGCAAAATAGGTGATTTCTGGGAAGATTTTCCAGTCATAGACCCGCTGTTGATGAAGAAGAAACAGTTTTCCTTGGTTATTCCTCCAATAGGAAATGTGAACATTGCCCTTTTCTTTATGGTGGGAGAAGTTTCTGGTTACTCCACATAGCTGAGCGATCTGTGTAAATAGTTAACACATACTTAGGGTTAAAAATTGACTAGTTACAGAAAGTCCTTTTTTTTTTTTTTTTCCTCTTTCTAAAAAAGGAGCTTCTTTTTTGGGCACTAGAGAAAAAGTTCAAAAGATTCACTGACTACCATTGAGCCTATTATATAGCTAGCAGTGTGCTAGTGCTTTCATGGTTTGTAATCAGGAATAACTGGAAGGAAAGAGGAAGAAAAAGATTCTGATTCCATGTGTATTAGAAAACTATCCTTTATGTTCTGAGGTTTGGACATGGTCTTCTGAATTGCATGGTATCTATCTGCAAAATTTTGAAACTGGTTAACTAGAGGCTTCTGACCCCAAAATGCCAGCATCATTTTTGGTAGTCCTTGGAGTTAACTTCCCCTTGTTTTTCATGTATCCATTGAAGATGTGAATGGAGATATTTAGTACTCAATTAGATGAGAGAGTCATCTAATTGGCAGCACTGATTTGGCTCCAGGTTGTTAACTGAACAGTAGCCATCAGCTTGTGTGATCTTTAATACTCTGAGGCTGCTGCCTGGTGCTGAGGACGTCAGACATTTTGTAATCGGCTGTGAAATCATTCTGTACTCAAGACTGAAGAAAAAAACCACACATCACTTGGACCATGTTTTTCTTTTCTCCTCAACTTCCAGAGGATTGGCTGGTTGTCTCTTTCCATGGTCAATGCACCGCTCCAGCACTCCGTAGCTCAAGGCCAATGTGAAGGATGTTGAGAGTAAATTATGGTAAAATCATTTCTTTCTGACTCCCCCTTTTCCTTTATTCAACAAATACTTATTGAATTCCCACTGGATGCTGGGAGACGTTCTTCTCGGTACTTGGATTGTAACAGTGAAACAGAGATGTTTATTTGCCTGAAACTCTTCACTCCTCCCGCATGGCGCTTGTGCGGATTCTTTAAATAACCCTGTGACTCTTGTGATTGTATCCAGAAGGAAGAGTTAAACCAGAAGGCAAAATACTCTACAAATCATAGTTTGGTGAATTAACCTCTATGTCCCCACCTGAGCCCTGCTGCACTTAGAAACACACACACCTTGATGGGAGAAGGAAGGGAAGATAAGATAAATTTATGGTAAAAGGCACTATATGCTGTGATCCTACCAAAGATGTGTGTAACTCAGTCTTCAGTCTTAGCAGTTGGCATGTTATGGAATCAGCTTTGACTCTCTCTTTGTGGCCCCCACTGGACGTTTCCTCTTTTTCCTGGCACCAAACGTTCTGCCTCCTCCATATATTTATGATTATGGCAGTTATTTTTTTTTTCCTTCTCTTTCACACACAGTACGCTAGACGCCAATGTGATAGCTGACCTCAGGAGATCCTTATAAAAATTTAGCAGATAAGAATTATAAGCACTTCACTGGAATTCTGCTAATTCTGGATTTCACATCAGCTGGGAGGGCTGTCTAGACTGAAGCTTATCGCTGCTTTCCAATGCTATCTTCAAAGATAATGTAAATTATTAGGATAGAGGGGAAATATTTAAAGTATATAAATAAACAAATGATAAAAAAGCACAGTAATTCCCCAAAGCAGGTTGTTTGAGACTGTACAACGGTTGGTACTTAAAAATTAATATTTCATGCTTTATAACTGTCACCAGCTTTAATCAGCACAGCCATTTATTCAGAATTACTGAGACCTTCATCAAATGAATCTGACTCTCCAGTGGCAGGGAGGGGACGGTGGGTTGCATGTAATAACAGCAATTTATATGAAGGATAAATAGCTACACACATCATACTTTTGGGAATAAAGTAGTTATCGGTGGCTAAATTTGACTTGTCCCATTTGCAGAAGCAACACAAGCAGTTTGTGTTTCTCGTAGCATAGATTCCTAGAAAGAAGAATATTCCAAATGAAGAATGGTCTACTACAGCCACTGGGTAGCTTGCAGTGCATTCTTGTGCCAGGAGATGGCGGTTCTTTTAATTCAGGAAGCTGATCCCCTGACGAAAATTACCTTGTAACTGAATGAGGGAGAAACCAGTGACCAAAACTGACAAATGAGCACTTTGAGGTGGCACTAGATCAAAGGACAAGATTGGAGGCAATGGAAAGAAGGAATTGATTGCCTCCCCTCCCCGCCTCCCCCTCTGCCCTGATCATTCCTAATTACTGTCTGAGGTCTCGCCAAAACATCACTAACTTGTACAGGATACTGAATGTGGAATTCATAATTCACTTAGAGTCGGGAGGTCTCTAAGACCCCTTTCAACTGTGTGATCTATGGTTCTACGCGTGGCAACCACAGGGGAAGATTTGTTTAGATACCATGTTTCAAGGCAGCAGCAGCTCAGCCTGTCACGGAAAGGTTCTCTCTGTTCTAGGTGCATCTTGCTGTAGGGACCTGTCTGTGGTTTCTCTTGGATGCTCTCCTGAGAAAGAGCTATCTTTCATGTGCAAGGCCAGTGCTTGTTTTCTGCAAGAATGTTTGTCCTCATCAGCATACAGCCGAATCTCACTTTATATGTGAGTTTTTGAACTAAGTGCAGGTAAGCTGCGTGCTTGCAAGTAGCATCCAATTTGAAGGGGTCAATTTAAATACTTTTAGGCATTCACAGATATAGACTCATAAAAGGTCAACTCATCTCATGATTATTTTGGTATATCCGGGTTTTTTATGCTAGGTTTACTTACATTCACCATAAATCTTGGTTGAGAAGCGTATTCAAGTCAGTGATTAATGTCAAATATATAACTATTCATCCTAAGGCCTGTATGCTAAGATTTTTTTTTTTCCCTCCTCAATTCCATGTGCTCTTTCCTTGACATCTGCTTCAAAATCAAGAAATGCTTTGGACAAGTAAATGTCCTGACATTTGGTCAAAGTTAGAGCCTCCTTAATACCAAAGAAAATGGTAGCGAGACTATTTCCTCATGGGGGAAAAAAAAAGATTGGGAACGTTGGGCAAGAGTACCACACCTTTTTGGTTTTCTTCCTGCTAGAATTACCAGGGTAAGGGCGTAGCATAGACTATGTCAGGCATATTTCACCAGTGTGGAATTCTTCCTTGTTATTATTTGAAAAACAAAGGATTCCTTGTAGCCCTTGAGTGCACTAACATTGGCGTAATATGCCCCAGGCTTCTCATAAGTAGCAGTATTCAAAATTAAATGTCTAATTTCACTGCTTAAACATCCTTTGTCGGCATAGTATCTAGGATGCTCATTATCACTTCCCCAAGATGGCCGCCTTAGGCAGTGGATGCCGTAAAAACCAAATTGTAATTAAACTATTGTAGTTTTACACACCTGCTGTCACATTTTTCTCCGTTTATTATGCATGGTACTTAACAATTATGTACAAAAGAAATGAAACCGTCTTTTCTAAGCTTCACTTATTTACCTGATTTCCTTTTTCTATCGTCTAATCTCAGTTGAGTTACCTCTGAGATGAGGTGATGGTAGTGGTCAATAATTTGTGTTTGGTTTAGGGGAATAAAAACTGGAAGAGACCTTTAGGCTTGGAGCTTTTTGTAAGTTTTGGAAGAAAACAAAGGCACAGTGAGGGTAAAATGTTGAGGTGTATGTGTTTGCATTACTTGAACAAAAATAGTTTTAAGTTTGACCATGAAAAATGCAAGTTTTATTCAATTTTCAGATAAGCCCATAACTTACGCTTTATATTTCTGAGTTATCTATTAGGTGTACTCACTGTGCTGCATCTGATGTCCTTTCGAACGGTCATGACAACCTTGTGATGTCACATTGAAGCTTTGAGATGTTAAGACACTTAGCCATGGTTATAGAGAAAAGTAAATGACAAAATTGGGCTTCTAGGGCAGAGAGGTGGGGTATGAGCTTAGCAAGCCAGCCTCCTTCAGCATGGCTTCCCCACCTCTAAGGTCAGGCTCCAGAGCCCGATTCAGTGTTGTCTAGTTCTTTCCCTTAGTCTCTGTGACTAGTATCCTTACCTGTGAAGCGGGAATAATAAATCATCACCACAGTGGCTGGGAGGTTAGGTAAGATCATGGAAGGTGTTTATCCGGCATCTGCATCAAGCAGGTGATGATGAGGACAGTGGTGAAGATGATGAGGATGGTGCAGATAACTGCCTCAGTTCCGTATCTCCCCCCTTAGGTTATAACCTGAGGGCACTTGTGGTAAAGAGTACCAGCTAGCAATGGCTCAGAAACTGTTTGTGGGGGAACTTGAAGCCGAATGGAGTGATGGATATGCCACTCACAAGGCGCAGTGATGGGCGAAGACAAGGCCAGGGAAGGAGGCAGGAGTCTGGGGAGGGCGGGCCTTGTGTGCTAGGCATGAGAGTTCTGTGTTTCCTACAGGAAAGTGG
Organism: Hipposideros armiger; assembly: GCF_001890085.2. NCBI lineage: Eukaryota > Metazoa > Chordata > Mammalia > Chiroptera > Hipposideridae > Hipposideros > Hipposideros armiger. The sequence goes on from NW_017731415.1 coordinate 2,051,815, forward strand.
CCCCTTAGCCGGCTTTCTCCAGTGAATGCACCTTTCCCAGGTGCAAAGTGATGCTAATTGGAGGAAGTGTGTCCAACATGAGACCTCAGAGCTCACCTGTGGGGCCCTTTAGCTGATGGGCCCCAGTTGATTACAGTTAGAACTAGTCAATTTGATATTGGGCAGTAACGGGGACTCAAGCTGCAGATGAACTCATCCTGTTGCTAGTTCTCAGTGGCTTCGGAGAAGTGACTCGTGTGGAATAAAGGAGAATGTTTCATAGAGAAGCCAGAGATGGTGAGTACAAGGCTTGTGGCGGGAAATGCTGTATTAAGGGAGAAAAAAAAAAAAAAGATCTTTGAATCTATTTTTAACTGAATAGTTTACATTTTAGTAAATTACTTACTTTTGAGTGGCTGAATTGAAAAAAGGTCCAATTTTACGTGCAGTGACTAAAACGGATGCCTATGAGTGCATAGTTAAATGCTCAATTAAATATTTGGTACCCAATTGACCTGAAGATTATTTTGTGTTCCTCTGGTATGGAATTTTTAGTTTAGTTTATTGTTGTTATTGTCGTTTTAATTTCGAAAGCAAGTAAGCAGCCTAATAATTATATTCGAGTTAGCAATTTAAATAGCAGGAAAGATAAATTTTTAGTCTAGATTTGATTCAGAGAATATTTTGATGACTGAAATTTGTTTGGGATTATATGTGAACTCAGTATCAAGGTTTCTTCATTACCAAACTGTTGAGGGAGTGGGGGTGGTGCATTGTGTTTAATTCATGTGCCAGACAAATCTGACGTAGGTTTAGTTCTTATTTGGGAGTTAAGTTCTTTTAGAAGGTTTAGGGTCATCTGTGGAACTGTGACAAAATAACTATAGATTTCAGTTCCCGAGCCCTATCCACACACTCCAGTACTCTTTCTTACTTTCCTCAGCTCTTGTTCTTCTGCGTACTTTCAACACCTGGATGCTTTACTGTGAGATTGGAGTGTTGCTCAGAGAGAGCTTTATGCTGGAGAAAAGACATGAGGGCTCTCCCTTTTGCTTTAACATAGTCCCCATTTAAATAAGTTTCTAAACCTTTAAAAATTAAGTGCACCTATTAAGAAGACGAGTTAACAGGAACTGTTGAGGTGGTGTTTGGGTTTGTTAAAAAATTAAGGTCTGTTCCCTTCCCCCCCTCTCCAACATAACCACTGAGTTCTGCATTTATTAGTCTTGTTTTTTCAGATTGAGTTGATTGTCATGGTTGGTGAAGATAAGATCATTTCAATATCTAATGGTACTATTCTAAGAAAGCCCATTTCAACAGAAACATAGTTAAGTATCTTGAACTGCACAGATATGCTTTCAACTTTGAACTGGAAACGAGCATTTTTATCTTCTTTGGAGACTGGGCAAAGAGAGAGAAAATGAACTAACTTTTTTCACTCCCTCTGGCCCATACCCTACATAAAAAACAAAAAAAAGTACAAATATTGTCACATTTCTTGAAAGTCTTTGGTGCGCTATTAAAATGTCTCCCATGTTTGCTCTGAGCGTATAAGCAGGACAGAGTTTTGCTGTTTTAAAGACTTAATCATAGGGGATCTTAAGGAGTTTGCATGTTATAACCCCCTCACCAGACACATGCATGCATTAACTGCCTCACTCAAGCTCAGGTCCTTTTCGCATAAGGTTAGGACTCTGCAGGCACAATTGTAGAGGAAGACAGTCCCCATCAGAACGTTGCATAGTACCTGTTAATAACTTGCTCCCTTTACCCTTCCATTAAAAGTTTGCATTTTTCCTTCCATAGCTTTGCTAGTAGTCCCCACCAGAGAATTGGTAGAAATGTATCAGATCCTCGATCATCTAGGGGAGAAAACAGGCCCATGAGTGGAAATGACTTCTTCAGGGCAGGGCCAGGCTTTCTCGTTTCCTGTTTCCGGGCCTGTCACCATTGTAAGCCCTTGTAGGGAAAGACCTGCAGCTAATGAAGAGCGTCCTTTCTGTTCTGAGCAGGGGCAGTACGTACTCATTGGCACTCAAGGAATTATTGGCTGTTTATTCGAGGCCCTGGCATCTCTTTGGCAATTTCATTGAGTGGCACTGCTATGCTGCTTGAACAGTTTGCAACTTCGTCAAAAGTAATGGATTTAACCAGTTCCTCTGCTTTCATCTTGGTGTCTTAGCAGTCTTTGGAAAGCATCAGCAATAATGAGGTGATGCAGAGTACTTGTAAAATAGTCAACATGCGAGATTTGCTGCTTTTCATATTTGCTACGGTCTGTAACTCTTTTAAGACACTTCCCCTTGGTTTGCGCAGAACTCATGGTGACTGTTAAAACAGTGTTGTAGTTGAAACACAAAGCAAGGAGAACCACGTCTCCGAACTGTCAAATGGTTCAAGTTAAAAAGAAATTTATGGTGTAAGTAGGTGTCCATTTTCATTTTTTTGCACATGTCAGTCCAATTTTCCCAGTACCATTTATTATCGCAGCACTGTTTACAATAGCCAAGACTTGGAAACAACCGAAATGCCCATCGGTTGACGACTGGATTAAGA